>NC_087224.1:16328016-16348016 GCF_015104395.2 Macrobrachium nipponense | reverse complement strand
TCGAATGACACTCATTTAAACAAAATGAAACAAAGCATCTAACTGGCTTCATAACCTACCAGTCTCTTCCGTTGCATGCCCACTCTGGAGTTGGCTGAGAGTCAAACTAGGCTAAGGTAAACTCCCGTGGTTACAAAAATATACTTTTTATTTCCCAAAATTAGCTAACATGAAAATGAAATAAAATTAATTAACTCTGACTCAAAAACAAACGTTAACCTATCATGGTGCTCTCAAAATCATATTTCAGTAAGTACCCCCTCTTCCCCTAAGTGTCCAAACATTAATAGTTTATTAATAGTCAAAACCAGTCAGAGAATAACCCATAGGTGACTTCGAATCCATCTTGTCCGACGGTCCTGCAACACCTCTTCTATATCAGTGAGTCCCCCCTTTGCAACTGTTCTTCAGATTATATGTCATTTTCTGTTCTTTACGAAGCACACACCCACACACACCGATGGGCACTCAAAAGGCATGCACGCTACATACATGAAACTCGTGATCTTCGAAGCGTGTCACCGACCACAAAGGTACACTATATATATATATATATATATATATATATATATATATATATATATATATATATATATATATATATATATATATATATATATATATATATATATATATATATATATATATATATATATATATATATATATATATATATATATATATATATATATGTATATATATATATATATATATATATATATATATATATATATATATATATATATATATATATGAAATTACGCCAACTCCAATGAACAATGGGTGTGTCGTAAAAGAAAGTGCTTTGAAAGAGTTTGCGACGGGTACCAGCCAAGAGAACACTTCTGGAATCAGCCACTCAGCCATTCTTTTTTTTTTCCAGGCCCAGATAATAATCGTCCATCTTTGAGACAGAGACTCGTGGCCATACAATTAAAATAATTTCCTGGAGTTCAAGGAAGAACAAATTTCCTAAAACATTTTGAATTCAGTATTTTTACCAATTCATTTTCAACGTTCTACGCATAAGGAGGTTCGTATCATAGATCGCTTTGTTTCTTAATATGTGTATATTTAAATGTATAAAAAGGAAAAAAAGTTACTCTTGCTGGGATATAGAAGGGTAGCACCTTCTGGGAACATCACATCTTAGGGGAGGAAGTATATATATATATATATATATATATATATATATATATATATATATATATATATATATATATATATATATATATATATATATATATATATATATATAGTATATATATATATATATATATATATATATATATATATATATATATATATATATATATATATATATATATATATATATATATATACTTCCTAATCCCCTAAGATGTGATGTTCCCATGAAGTATATATATAATATATATATACTTTTTAAATTATTAAATGCTACCCTTCTATATCCCAGCAAGAGTAACTTTTTTTCCTTTTTATACATTTAAATATACATCTTAGGGGAGGAAGTATATATATATTATATATATATATATATATATATATATATATGTATTATATATATATATGTATAATATATATATATATATATATATATATATATATATATATATATATATATATATATATATATATACTTCCTCCCCTAAGATGTGATGTTCCCAGAAGGTGCTACCCTTCTATATTCCAGCAAGAGTAACTTTTTTTCCTTTTTAAACATTTAAATATACACATATTAAGAAACAAAGCGATCTATGATAAGAACCTCCTTATGCGTAGAACGTTGAAAATGAATTGGTAAAAATACTGATTTCAAAATGTTTTAGGAAATTTGTTCTTCCTTGAACTCCAGGAAATTTTTTAATTGTATGGCCACGAGTCTCCGTCTCAAAGGTGGACGATTATTATCTGGGCCTGGAAAAAAAAAGAATGGCAGAGTGGCTGATTCCAGAAGAGTTCTCTTGGCTGGTACCCGTCGCAAACTCTTTCAAAGTACTTTCTTTTACGACACACCCATTGTTCATTGGAGTTGGCGTAATTTCATAACCCTCCCTTCTGTTGTTGAAGTCTATGCTCTGGTCATTAGCCACCATTAGCCACTCGATGGTGATTTTCAGTGGCATTTGCGTTCGAAGATGGTGAGGCACGATTACCGTGGGACAAAATTCTGACCATATAATTAAGGTCCGAATCATTCCTGCGTATTGCATTAATCTCCGAATGAGGAAACTGCCCTAGCTGGACCAGCAAGCTTCGACACTCTGCTCTTTAAGGATTTTTTAAAATTCATATCGTACAGCTTTGATCATACGCATACACATTTGTATTCTACTTCCTCTTGAACTGCTTAATCAAACTCAAATAGGATTGAAAGACAGGAATACGAGAGAAGGATGAATCAGGCAGCGACAAAGTGATTAGGTCTGAAATTAGACTTCAAACTATGCGTTTACGCAGATGAATATCTCGCCGGGAAAGAATCAAAGGCGTTTTCATGAGTGTGTAACACAACAAAGGATTCGCTGAGAGCTCCTCCCACTATTAGGGTCTTAATCAAACTTCTGACATACAGAGGTAATTCATTTGGTATAGCCAAGATTAAACTTGACTTCAGAGAGAGAGAGAGAGAGAGAGAGAGAGAGAGAGAGAGAGAGACCCATTTCATCATGAAAATGGCAAAATTAATGAAAAGGCAGAACGATCATCAGAAAGATGAAAAGGTTTGGGGCCTGAGCCTTCGAACTAATAACTTCAAATGAATATACGATTAGGAGCCCCTTTTGAAGTCGTTAATGAGACCAACGCAGAGCCATTTAATGATTCGTTATGCATGGCTAACTTTAATGGCAAAATTATTATTCACTTTGCTCTAATAATGGGAATTATGATTGCCTTGTTCATTTCTGTACCCGCGATGAAATGGGTAACGTCATTAAGACGCGAAGATGAGCGCCGCCATTTCCAGATTCATACCCGTAAACAGATTAAAAGATAATAGCAAGAGATGACAATCTTATTATATAAGCCCTGCATGCAGGGACTCTCTCTCTCTCTCTCTCTCTCTCTCTCTCTCTCTCTCTCTCTCTCTCTCTCTCTCTCTCTCTCTCGGTGCTTCCGAATACGAAGACCTCATTGAAACACGGGAGAAATATTAAATATTTTGATTTTAAGGTATGAATCATTCTCAGAATAAGAACTATGATTTATTGACACGAGGGACGTTTTGGGTCTCTGTTACGAAGAATTTCCGTCTGAAATAAAAAGGGTCAGGTTATGTAGATACTAAAATGAATGAGTAAATGAAGGATACGATAAGTAGAATTTTGGAAATTAAGATATATTGCAATTTATGTTCTTCAAGACATCTCGCAATTTTTATGTAGAATTCAGCGGCAGAAGTGTCAGCTAATCTGAGAAACCCTTTCTACTATTCATATTATGTGAAGTCCATAAACACGTACACGTTTCTTGCAGTAAGGGGTCCTGTTTTAGAGACCCTTACACCCACATTTGGTGTGTTCGTAAAAAGAGGAAAATTCATGTGCGTCCCCATAATTCAGCCTACCATTAGGTAGAGCTAGACATGTGAAAAATATACCAATGACATAGCCTAACCTAACCTAGAAACATGAGTCTCTCACCCTGAAATGTTTCCTGAGAACTTTGACATCAGACTTATTTTCTAATCATTTGCGCATAGAAACTTCTTGGAAAAAAAAACTATCATCATTTTCGCACAGAAACTTCTCGGAACCTAACGATAAATTTCTCTGGCCGTATTAGCTGATAACTGGAAATCATGAGCGAGCGATGCAACTTATACATATTATTAGTTGATAACTGCACATTTGATGTCGTAGAGATTATCCTACATAAATATAGCACGATTGGCACAAGAACCGAAGTCAGTTTTCCATACTCTTCAGGAAAAAACAGATTGTGTAGCGTTGGCATCTCCATTTGGTAGGAGACACATTTCCCCTCTTTCCCTGAGAGTAACAGCATTTTGTGAAAATTAGATCAAATAGGCAGCCTAATGTTTGCACTTAGAGGCGCCACGTGACAAGATTTTGTTGCCGGACCTTCCTCCTTCTGTAAGTCGGCAGACATATTTGGAGATTTCACGGCGACACCACGATTCAGTTTCCTCGCACGTCTATTTTGGGGATTTCAGAAGGTGATGGGATCTTACGTTGGGGAGGTGTACGTCTCTCTCTCTCTCTCTCTCTCTCTCTCTCGTGATGACGAATTGAAGTGTATGTGTCTTCCATGAAGGGCAGTTTTCCTTCAAGGATCAAAGTCGTGAATTATGGACCTGGCCGTTATACGCTGGTATGGTGACTAGCGTCGTGGAATGCAGCTCAGGTATTGCGGGTTCGCGCTTCCTTCAGGGCGATGACAGTTCACTGGCTCTGTATCCTGATCAGTTACTACCGCAGTGTGGGGATATTTAGCGGTGGGAGGTAAAAACCAACATTCTTTGGAAGCTTGAATTTCAAGTCTGTGGCCCTTTTGGTTTGGTGCGCTTGTTCCACGTGAATAGGTTTCATTACTGGGTCAATATGTGTATCATCTTGTCGTGATTAAAAGGGCTTGAACGAAGTAATCCTCACTCCCACAGGTGGGAAACGGGTAACCGGGGATTCTCTCTCTCTCTCTCTCTCTCTCCTCTCTCTCTCTCTCTCTCTCTCAAATAAAGAAGGCAAGGCTTAGAGCGAGCTATCTATATTATATTTAGATGTTATCCTGGACATCAATTAATAAAAGACTGAAATTAAGTGCTCATAAGACACACAGACACCCATATATATATATATATATATATATATATATATATATATATATATATATATATATATATTTATTTATATATATATATATATATTTATGTATGTATGTATGTATGGGTTTGTTTATGTTTGCGTGAATGTACATATTCTGTAATATCTCTTCACCCCTGTGTCATTTCAGGATTTGAAAACAAGTTCATATACAAACGTACAGAGAAACTCTTGTGTATGTGCTTTTGAACGGGGAGCCTGCTATATTATTCTTTCGACACTCGAAAGAAAGGTTGACATTATGTGAATCAAACAGATATATTTTGAAAAGTCGCTTAGAATACTCATGTGGCCATTGTACAAAACTAATAAAATTGTTTGTAACCCAGAGAGGTGCGTGATGAGAAATAGTTTTCTATGTTGTGATACACAATACGACATTATAACTGGCGTTGTAGAGTTAATTCAACTGGAAAGTGATTCTACCAGTATATACCAACATGGAGGCCATTAAGGTTTCCTCAGAGTCAACATCCACAACAAACAAGAAGACTCGCATCTAAAAAAAAAATCTCTCAAGTTTATACCTGATAAATGGAGAACAAAGTTCATCTCCGGTCCCGTAGGAGGGTGGTACTTTAGGCATTATTTGCAGCATTCCTTTGGCCTCTATTTGCAATCCCTTTCATTCCTTTTTCTGTACCTCGATTCATATTCCCTTTCTTCCATCTTACTTTCCACCCCCTTTTATCAGTTGTTTCATAATGCAACTGCTCTGAGGCTTTCCTCCTGTTGCACCTTTGTAACCTTTTACTCTTAAAATCCAGCGTTGAATAACCTCATAGGTACCTGCGCTTGGCAGGTATCAGGCAATTTTATACATACGAGAGACCCCAAGGCTTGGTGTTTTTCAGTGACATATAAGAATACCAGGAAACGCTCATCGGTTAAACAATAATATGAACCTGTCAGGAATCTGTCAGATGGACGCTGGAAAGCTACTATAACCCAGCTAGTCCGCTCCCCAGACAACTTAGGCCGGTCACTTGAGGGACAGATCTATCGACGTGATGACCATCACCTTTCCTCCCAAAGTCAGCAGGTAAGCCGTCGTTTATAGTCCCTCACTTTACTCTTGCACATACTAGCATCTCTATATCCCATTTTCGTGTTGACCCCTTCCATATTAGGGGTCGTTCAGGACTGTATGTAACCTCAGCTGAAAGTCATGGGCCTCTAAATCAATGTTAGATCGTCGAAATATAGCAATTCGATTGTACGTGAGTGTGTATGTCTATCCATATACCCCTATATGTCTAAATATGCAAATACATATGTGTGAACGGATGAGGTTGCTACCCCTACGCCCTCTTTCTTAACCCCCTGCCGCTGCTGGAACCATCACAGTCACAAGTGGGTGAACTGGCTGGCAGTAAACCAAGATGAAATGATGGACGTATGAGTGGAATCTTGTATGATATATGTGTATATATATATATATATATAATATATATATATATATTATATATATATATATATATATATATCTATATATATATCATATTATTATATATATATATGTATTATTATAATTATATTATATGTATATATTATATAATAATATATTTTATTATTAATATACTATTATATAATATATATATATATTTAATTTATAAAGACAAATGGACCATGTGTCGAAAGGCCTAGCAACCAATCCGTTGTTTCACTTTCCCTTTGTAGTATTTACTTTTATTTATTGGACTATCACGTTCCATATCTTCGTAATTCAGTTATGTATATATATATATATATATTATATATATATATATATATATATATATATATATATATATGTGTGTGTGTGTGTGTGTGTGTGTGTGTGTGTGTATGTACAACTGAATTATCCAACATCTTTAATTAACATGTTTACGAGTCCAATAAGAAAACTCCGGAACCTTCTGATAATTCCAGTGATCTTGAGAAGAACAACTAGAATCCAGCTTCATAGATGTGGAATGCTAATGTCTTTCGAGAGACCTCCTATCATTTTAATGCCAACCGAAGTCTTCATCTTCTGTCTAAAGTTTCGGGCTTCCTTTTTTCAAAGGGCAACGTTAAATTAGTTTACAGATTTCTGGCTAATGAGAACTTGGAATAACTTTCGAAACTTACTGTAACAGGTGCAAGTTTCAAATCTTAATTACTTTCCTTTCGGACAAAAAACTCCCAAGTCTCGTCCGATTCTTTAATATAAGTGTGTGTGTGTCTGTGTGTGTCTGTTTTTTTCCGTCATTACAATGAGGATCTGGGACGATTGAGAAGGAGAGAAAAGGAACATTTAATAGTTCTTGAATCATAATGTGGTATAAAGATGGTATAAATTTATCATAAGGACTGAATTATAATAAAAACTTTCTATCTTATAGCTGAGGCAAAAGTTGCAAAAATTTTAAGAGCAGGATGTGTTTACTAAAAGCGCATTTGAATTTGGATTTATTATTAATATGGTATATAGTATTCGTAAGATGAAACCTATTCATCTGGCAGAAGTCTTCAGGGGCCACTGACCTGAAAGTCAAGAAGTAACAGAAAGTAGTGGGAAATATAGAAAGAAGAGATCACATAACAAAAAGAAGAAAAAAGAAATTAACGAACTAATATATAGTGGAAAATGTAGGCCAATTATTAAAATGAGAGGAGAATCGTATAACAAGGTACTTGAGGAACGGGGGAGATGATACTTCTGCGAAAATTGTGGAGCATTCTATTCTCTATGTTCTTGATTATTCCGGGACTTTTCTTCAGTTATCTCCTTATTGCTCTTCCTCTATCGCTAAGTATTCCTAGTTATTATCAAGTTCTCCCAGTGGGGAGGGCGACTAGCCTCTTTTCCTCCCCACTCAGGCTGAATTAAGCAATATTCAGGCGACAGGCGTGATTAAGGAAATCGTTCTCCCATTTAGCCAATATTCCCGGGGATATCAGAGGATTCTCCCATTGTTCATTAAATACGTAATCTCTCTCTAACGATTCTCGCCATTGGATGTGTTGAGGGCGGGTTTGGGGGCGTGGGGGGGTTGTGGGGGGGGGGGGGGGGGGGGGGGGTGGGGGGGGGGGTGGGGGGGGGGGTTGGATGGATGGTGGGAGCTGCAACAGCAGAACGACAGTTCTTTCCAATCATTGGTTATCGTGTTTTTGGGCTTTCTGTCATTACATTAACTCAAAGGCTGCGATCAGCTCTTTTCGCTTACTCCAGAATCTGGATTTTCCTCGTTTCCTCTGTATATCCAGCAACAAGCATGTAATCATTAGCTCCCTACTCATCACCGTGTGGAAGTTGCCAACACGAGTGTCAACCATACTTCTTAGAATTCACTTTCGGAGCGATGGATTCTCCTGCCTCCTCTGCCACCCTCTTTCTCTTTCAACCGCCATGTTCAGAGGTCGTTTTATGATCACCTGTTTTGCTATATATTATATAGATATATATATATATATATATATATATATATATATATATATATATATATATATATATATATATATATATATATATAGATCTATGGGTCTTTAAGGAGGAAAGAGCCGTTCTGTCTTGCGTCTTGGACCAAGGTGCCTTCCTTTTAGTTTTCTGTTAGATGGCTGCAAATTGGTATGTTGTTCATCCAATCTCCAATCATCAAACGGACTAAATTGCAGCAATGTAGCCTCAGTAATTTTGATTCTATTCAAGGTTAAAGTTAGCCATATTCGTACTTGTGGGAGCACTATATGTACCAACAATACAGGCATCACCGGACCACGGCTGAGTTTCATGTGCCGCGGCTAATAGTTTCATGGACCGTGGCTGAGAGTTTCATTTACTCTTCCATATGAATTCAAGGCCTTTTAAACAGTTGGTTGAAACGCCGAGGACTTTGATGTCACTGAGGCCAACAAAAATACATATAGATAAACATATGTTGGTAGATTTTGCAAATTTCCTCATCGAGATAATCACATTCAAAGAGCTAGATTGAGATGAAAACTTCATACGGGATCTGTAACAAAATGTTCAGGGAAATCATACTAACCTAAATACTGTTTGAATGTAGCTATTATTTCAGTTATGTAACGGTAATATGACAGCGAAACTGAGATCGCTCAGAGCATTTGGGAATTGTCGCTGAGGAATTCCTCTTTATCTGATAGTCGCCTACTTCAATTTAACAGGTATACTTTCTGTGTTCTGGATCTGCTTTTTTATTTAGCTCTCTTATAAGAATCGTAGTCTAGGGAGTTTTACTTACCATAGGTAGTGGTCATTTTGGCTTCATCCATTTGAATGATTGATGAAGATTTCAGTCACGCACATCTTCATAACAGAAAAGACTGTTCCCGTAAGTGTGATCAATGTCACCCTTAAAAAAAAAAAAAAAACTAGCAGCTGGTGCGTAATAACATATTTCCAACTAAAGTAATAAGCTGTGACATCGCACACAAAGGAGAGTGCGTTTTAAAACTCCCTTTGTCCAATCTCTCCAGAGGCGAAAAAGCGGAGAAAATCAATACCACACATTGTAGCAGACTACACCTTAATGCGTGTAATAACCGAATTGACGTATCTAGATAAAAAACGACTTGTTTTCCGTAACTTCCCCAGATGAAAAGGGTGCTTGCCGGAGTTAATTATCATTCAGCATTCATCTCAAACGTCAATATGCACGATGGACTCTTCGGGTAATTACAGAGTCACAATTACAACTTATTTATCAGGAAAGGAATAATTCTCTTCTCTCATAAGTGTCACTTGTGACGTTTTAATCCACAAATATTCATTAAATATCTGCGTTGCTGAACAGTTATTTGGAATTAACGCTCTCTCTCTCTCTCTCTCTCTCTCTCTCTCTCTCTCTCTCTCTCTCTCTCTCTCGTATCAGTGTCCGTTTATTCAGAATATATTACCATTGTAACTGGTATTTCAACTAATAATTAACATTCGTTTCTAACAGCGTCACATATCACTAACTAGAAACTCTCTCTCTCTCTCTCTCTCTCTCTCTCTCTCTCTCTCTCTCTCTCTCTCTCTCATACTAACACTGCTTTATTCCAAATTTATTAATATATTCCGGAATCCCTTTTTCATATTGAGACAACGCATTCATTTCAAGTTTCGTTTCTCTCTCTCTCTCTCTCTCTCTCTCTCTCTCTCTCTCATACTAACAGTGCTTTATTCCAAATTTATGAATATATTCTGGAATCTCTTTTTTTCATATTGAGACAACGCATTCATTTCAAGTTTCGTTTCTCTCTCTCTCTCTCTCTCTCTCTCTCTCTCTCTCTCTCTCTCTCTCTCTCTCTCTCATGAGCGCCATGCGAGAACGCGCGCACTGACAAAATATTCGTATTTGGATCAAAAGAGACCAGTGATTAATTCAGTGCCTCGAGTGATCTCAAACAGCGTTTTTTATACAAGATTGAATATCTGAAGAGCTCTAATTAATTACATATAAATAATCCCCATAAATTAGTTCTACTTCAGGTGGCATCGAATTGGGAGACTCCATGTTCTATTAATCTTGATTATTTGTTACATATTCATATCCTTCTTTTGTTTGCCAGGGGAAGAGTTGGAAGTGAGTGGTATACGTTTATCAAGAGCATACATATATAATAAAATTCTCATAGAGAACTACTGTAACTAACCCTATAAATAGATACTGATGTGTATATAGACTGACAAAATACTGATATATTTAGACGTCACTTCTTCCCAAATAACGACACTTGGGGGACTGACTTCGTATAATGCTGTATGAAACTCTCAGCCACTGCCCGCTGGTAGCCTTCGTTGTTGGAGTTACCAGACGTATGATCTTGGCTAACTTTAACTTTATATCAAATCGAGAGTACAGAGGCTAGAGGGCTGCAATTTGGTTTATTTGATGACTGGAGAGTGGATGATCAACATACCAATTTGCAGCCCTCTGGCCTCGATAGTTTCTAAGATCTGGGGGCGGACAGACAAAGTGCGGAAGGGAAAGACAAGTAGTTTTGTTTTACAGAAAAAAAAAAAAACAGTACTGTCGGATCCCAATCTGTGTAACAGTAATGACGTTTAGCATTTCATGTACTCTGATGTCATCCAAGAGCCATCAATGGTTTGTAGTTTTAATGTTATATATATATATATATATATATTATATATATATATATATATATATTTATATATATATATATATATATATAATATATATATATATATATATATATATATATATTACAGATGTGTGGTGCCTATTATACTATATGTCAGCTTCCTAAGATTCAAAGTTTGTTTTCACAATCTGGTGTGGTATCTATATTGTTCCGGTCATGACTTTATTACGTCAGATTTACCAGTTTTGTTTGTTTACCAACGTCTCTCTCTCTCTCTCTCTCTCTCTCTCTCTCTCTCTCTCTCTCTCTCTCTCCACGCATGCATCTCCCGCACATCTTTAGCTTCCCACGATCCATTATCATTATCTTAACTTTTAGAAATTCGAAAATTCCCGGCCAAGGCTAAACTTTCGGAGGAAATTAATTATCATGTCATGTGGGGCAACAAAGGAAGGAAAGGAGGGAGCCAGTTAAGGAACGATAGAGAGAGAGAGAGGAGAGAGAGGAGAGAGAGAGAGAGAAGGGTGGCAGGGTATGTGGAAGCTCTGAGGGTGTTCATCTGTAGAAGTTATATAGTAAGCGCACATGTGTGGTTGCGGAGAGAGAGAGAGAGAGAGAGAGAGAGAGAGAGAGAGAGAGAGAGAGAGATTATATAACATACACTTTCTGACAATATTTATGAAGTTTTCCATCATCTGAGCTGAATAATTTTAACCTCAAGCTTTACTTAACAGAGTTCTTTGTGGCAAAGCCTATGACAGTACTCACACTGATGATATTCCCAAAAACTCTTTATCTAGAAAACTGATTATCAAACTACTAATGAATTTCCACCCAACTATATTTATGAGACATTCTAACTATATATAGTATTTATGCATGTATGTATTTGATGTTATTTTTAATGTGGTATTATCCGATATATATAATATATTATTATAATATAAATAATATATATTATATATATTAGATATATAGATATATATGTGTGTATGCTTAAAAATCACAGTAGATTAAATAAGCATATACCACAGGAAAATGACAGGCAGAAAATCAAGCGCTTTCGTCTTTACTATGTCTGTATTTCATTCGTTCCTTGACAAGGCCATGTCTTAGTAAAGACGAAAGCGCTTGGATTTCTGCCTGTCATTTTCCTGTGGTATTCGCTAATATATATATATATATATATATATATATATATAATATATATATTATATATATATATATATATATATATATATAATTTCTTAATAATCAAATGGTAATCCTCCGAGTATCAAGCAGTGGTGAGATTTACAAGGAAACCCGAAAGAGGTTTTTGTTCTTATGGCTACTCGGTCCCTTCTCCCTGGTACCAGATCCAGAGTCATGCCACACTTTATTTGACTGACTTGGATTTTGATCAGGAACTTCCTGAGCTAATTTTCGCGATAGTTTAGACATGGGTGAGAGACCGAGTTAATTTTGAATCCATATTTGCTTCTGAAATATTTGAGCTGTCAGGTCTTTCGTTTCTAGTGGATTCTCAAAGTCTCCTAAATCTAATTACAATCTAGATGCAGATCTCGACACAACTTTGAAGGAATTCGTTTTGCCAATTGGTGACCTAAAAATCCGTGGTTTCGTTGATTAAGATCACAGCAATTACTGGCCAAGAATTAGACAAGAGCTTGTCCTCAATATCATGAGTGAACCTCAAGAATGTAAGTGAAGTTCAAGCATTTTATTCTTTCCATGATTATCAGTAGGAAAATAAAAAGAAAAAAAAATCTAAGTAAGCCAAAAAGAAAATTTTTTTTTCTAATCAGCTGTTCTCTGCACCAGTCCTGAAAACCTATTCCAGTGGTGATCCATTCTTACTGGATTGCACCTAGAGTTTAATAGCAATAGTTTTATGGAAGGGCGACCAGCTTATCATGCAAACCTCAACAGAATAGAGTGTGCATTCGAGGAATTAGAGAATAAAAGCCTTTAGGAAAGAATTACAGGAATAAAGAGTGAAATAAAAACTCATTAACTAATCTCTAGCACAAGAAAGGGTGTCTTCAAAGTAGGAGCGCAATTTCACTTCAACTTAGAAACATCAGCACGCAAACAAATGCAGGGTATGCGGTTCACAGTTTGAAAGTAGGCAAGTACATCAAACAAGTTTTAGTATACCTTTAGTATTAGTACTTGAAGTTCGTTTTGCCTCCGCAAAACGAACTTCACATACTAATACTAAAGGTATAAGTAATATTTATAATTCATAATAATTACACTGTGCTTTATGGTTGCAAAACCAGGGTTAGAATACTTACTGACTTTCTGCAAAATGAGTTTATCAAGCAAATTCAGAGGCATAACAAATAAAGCGGATAGTGAGAGATCTGGCAATAACAACCCATGAACATAATTAGGTATAAATAATAAGGCTCTTAGAAGTTCCCAAGGCGAAATTTTACGACATTGTCTCAAATAGATCCTCAGTATAATTGTTGGTAAAAAAAGAAATGGTCGCTTCAATGCTGCAGACATCCAGGTAGGGGAACAGTGCTCTCTCAGTGGTATAACAGAAGATCCTCAGCTTCTGACATCAGTTTGATATTATGATTCTCATCCATGCAGGGATCTTTCCTCCAGCAGCGCATTTTTGACGATATTTTCAAATATTTTGACGTTACTTGCAACGAGACAAGTAAGCAGAATCCTAGGATGGTGTTCATGAAGTCAATAGAAGATACTGACAATGGTGAGCGTAGTAATGCACTCAGCCAGAGGTCCTGCTCATCGTTAAGATATAGAAGTGATATAATCAAGATGATAACAATTATAAACCACAGAGTTTCTCCAAACAATATAGAAAGTGTGGATTCTCTATAAAAAAGGACCCCTTTCCCTGCCTCCTTCGGAAGGAGGTTGCAGGAGCCGTAATGACCGTTCACCAAACAAATCAAGTGAAGCGTTATGGGATATTTAGTGACAAGGGTGCCACTGGACCCAGCCTACCACCTCCTCCCTCTCATAGCTGGAGGTCGGTCAACAGAGCTCGAGGACAACCACCGTGATGCTGCTACCAGGCGACGCTGGCTGAGATCAGGAAGTATTGATGTCTTTGCTCATTAAGGACGAATTGTCATGATTTTTAGAATTTTAGATTCGTATATTCTTTTCTTATTTATATTAGAAGTCGGTTTCATATAACAAATCATCACACGCATTGAATCACACTCGTATTCCATTTAATTTATCAAATCTTTTATGTCACTGCTCTCAGTAACAAGAATATTGTTTCAGCTTGAGAATGTTTGATACTCAAAAGGCAACCAACGCAGTTGACAGTGAAACACAGTCAATATTTTATGTGCTGAATATATCTGTAAGGTTGTAATGCGCTCAGCCGTTTATCAGCATTTCTGAAGGATATGTGTGTTATTAGATAGAGGATTTTGTTTTCATCGTTGACAAATTATGAATGAAGTCTATTCGGAGACGATGCGCCACCAGTGCACAAACTATAATGAGCTTTGGTATTAAACCAGTTGCTGAAAGGTGGTGATGACTCCTGTTAAATATGGTTTTTCAGAAGCCCAGAAACCCAGGATTACTGATTTGTTATTCATTCTGTATGAATGCCGTAGTTTGAGTATTTGCCGGGAAATTCGTGCGAGTAATTTACGTTGTAGGAAGCAAAATCTTGCTCAAATCTCTAAAGCATCGTAAGCCTTACCCACTAAAATATGAGTCAGTATTCTCAGATGTTAAAGTTATTTGAATTATTTAGTCAATATATCAGATAACTGTGACAGAAATGAAAATATTGGCAAGAAAGCTTTCATTCATTGTGTTTCGTTAGTTTACGGTTTTAAATATTACAAAAATAATGGTAAAGCAATAAGGTTGCAATTATATATATATATATATATATATATATATATATATATATATATATATATATATATATATATATATATTATATCTTTTTTTTTTTTTTTTTTTTTTTTTTTGAGATATAGCCGAGTATTCTTGTTAGTTTATAAATATTAGATGGCAACGGGAAAGAAAAATATGTGACTCAGAATAGTATAAAAGAATTCATAATTTGGTATATGAGTTTTTTTTCTTTATGATAAGATAATGACAGTGATTCATTTTTTTACTGGGAAATTAAAAAAAAATTAATTTACCTTTTAGCTAACCACTAACCTTGAAATAATACTCTGTCTTAATTGTAAGACAGCTATTCATTGAAATTTCAATGAAACCATGAAAGCAGTTAGAATGACATCAACTTGCTTAGTATTATTTTTATTTCCTCTTTTTTTAATTCTTCTTAAGATGTGATCCATACAACAATGGAAATTTGCATATAGAAAAATAAAATACTACTTCCAGTCACCTTCAGGGAAAACTAGTATAATCCAGTCTTCTCTCATCATCCAAAATCATTGATGAAGTATTATTTATTTTTTTATTTAGATAAGTGGCCAACCTTATTGCCATACCAATAAGCTCAAATGTATTGCAAAGAAAGGGATACAACTTCCGAAGTACGAATATAATACATAGTTATGAATGAAAATAATTGGAGTCTGTACGAATGACACCAAGCAACACTTCTATCTTTATTAATCGTGACTAACAAAATCTTTGACCAAAGCATTGCAAAATCGTCCCATAGTTAATCAAGCATATCAGTCTAAATCTACGAGCGGGTCGGAAACGAAAAATAATAAATAAATAAAAGAGAGAGGGGCGGGTGGGGGGGGGGGGGGGGGTAGCAGAATCAAGAAAGCAACAACAGTTCATCAGCCATAACAACCGACTCCACGAACGGTATATATGTAGTACCCAAGATAGAGTCCCGAGAACTTTTCTAACCCCAAACCTCCCTGGGAGAACTTCTCCTTTTCTCCCACTACCAAGTAATGATGTTTGTCAGAGCTCCACTAATGAAACTGTTCTGGGCTGAGCCGAGGGATCGGAGGCGGCAAGTGAAATCTGCCTCCATTCCAGTACTAAGCAGCGAGATTTGAAAGGCGGGAATTAAACGTTAAGCCAAATAAGAGCATTTTCCCTGAGCCCTTCCTCCGATGGCTGCCTAATGAGCTCAGAAACGAACGTTGTATTACACGGCGGCTTCGCACTGCTAAGGTTTCTCTTCCCCGATTCCGAAGGTGAATTAAGTTGGTCTGAGGAAGGAGGATCCGGAGTCCAGATTCGCCTCGTTTCTTTAATGACGGGGGAATTTCGCTGAAGCTGCGAAATTATGAAGGAGGTTTTTCTCCCCCTCCTTCATCTGGTATGATTTTCGTCGACGAGACTAATTTTCAACATTTATTTTTAGTCTTGATCGTGTATGAAATTCTTCGACACGTGCAAATAGCATGAAAATATTTCTTAACACTTTCGTTTTCTTATTCGGAATCATATATGAATTTTATGGGCCATTCTATTTATTATAAAGAGTAGTTTTGAATATTTTTAGCTATTTATTATAACTTGGAGATCATTATAGTGAACCATCTTCTGTATTTTTTTCAATATTTAATTTTTTTCATCGGTTTCAATGAAACTGCGTTTTTATCAGCCTACTTTATCAAAAGTTGAATTGTCTATGCAGTGGTATCATCTCATTTTGTTTTCATTGACTTTTCAATTTATTGCCAAGATTTTTCGTATTTACTCCTTATTGGTTTGTATAGTTTAATTTCTTTAATACTCATTCCTTGAGAATTTTTTTTTTACTTGGGATACAGAGCTTAACAATGTTTGATATCTTTGACACTTCAAAGTATGATCAGAAAATCTTGTTTTGTTTTGTTTTATTCTTTCTTGGAATAAGGCTGAAATTAGTTTCAACTTATAGATTTAACTAATTTTCAAGTTATTGTCAAAATCCTCCCTGTACGTGTAGTGCACAACGCTCACACACACACGCACACACACACACACACACACACACTTCCACGGATTCAAATAAATTATTCTTAACAGTGTATGAAAAGCAAAACTGAAATTCATAATCAAGTATGGAATTCATTTACGCTCCAAGTTACTCTGGAGAATCTGTTTTAATTTTTAATGGGATGTTAATTTCATGGACACTCCAAGTTTTGATTAAAGCACTTTTTATAGGTCTTCTTCAATGGCTTGCTTAACTAGGTGCTAATTAGAACTTTCAATTACAACGCAAGTTACTGCCGACAAAATTTCATGGTTTCCTTGTATTTCCATGAACTGAAAACCTGAAATGCTCTACAATGTATGTAAGTCACTGAGCCTCGTTCTGTTTAGAAATGCAAAGTTAAAATCATTAGTAAAATGATATTGTTCTCCGGAATTAGAGATTTTTAACCAAGCTTTTATTTCCTTGATGAAAAAAAAACCAGAGCAAAATTTGTTTAAGTCACCAAGCCTCGTTCTGTCTAGAAATGCAAAGCTGAAATCATCAGTAAAATGTTATTGTTCTCCATAATTGGAGATTTTCAACCAAGCTTTTTTTTCCTTGATGATGAAAAAAGCAGAGCAAATTTTGTTAAGTAAGTCACCAAGCCTCGTTCTTTCTAGAAATGCAAAGCTGAAGTCATCAATAAAATGTTATTGTTCTCCATAATTGGAGATTTTCAACCAAGCTTTTTTTTACTGGATTAAAAATAAAAAACCCAGCGAAATTAGTTAGTTGCACGATGGCCTTGGCGTCAGCAGTCAATCACGACTGCGTGAATGGCAGAAACGCATTTGAATCAATCGGCCAAGTTGATGAACCTAAACAACATAAATTACCTAAACAACATGAATTAACCGGATGATATTTCAATCACCGAATGTGTGTGTAGTCATTTCCGTTCGCCGGAGTGGAATTTTATCCGGGGCAATTACTGTGTATGCGAGCGCAACGGAAGCCTCGTGTGCAGGATGATGAATCAGGGGAGAGAGAGAGAGAGAGAGAGAGAGAGAGAGAGAGAGAGAGAGAGAGAGAGCCACATTTGACTGTGGGAAGCACGGAGGAGGGGCTGGGGGATTTTTTTGGTGGGGGTACTACTTACGAAAAGACAGGCTCCTGGAGTCTACTTTGAAAGTCATCATTATGCCTAGATTAACGTGGCATGCAACAAAGTAACTCAAGGGGGGTGGGGTGGCATTCTAGAGTGAGCAGCCGTGGATTACAGCGAGACCTGAGAGCCATTGATTGAGAGAGAGAGAGAGAGAGAGAGAGAGAGAGAGAGAGAGAGAGACGTTTCTTTGTTAAATTTTATCATTAAAAAATCACACTTAATTTCTTTTGAGTGTCACTGACCGAGGTAATATGTGTGACTACATGAATAACATAGATGTTAAATAGTGAGTTATGCATATCAAGCAAATGATTCTTATTCAGATAATTCATTGCGAAAACACGAGAATATATATTATATATATATATATATATATATATATATATATATATATATATATATATATATATTGATTGATTGATTGTTGGGCAGAGATTCTTTCGCAATGATGTTGTAGAGATCGCCTTTGTGGCATCGACTTCTTTGACGCAGACATTTTTTTACATGTTTCCTAACTGGCTGTTTCTAATACCTCTTTGAAGTTCTGAATAAATAGACAAGAGTCGTGGCGTGTTTTTTAGACGTGTTATAAGTATATATATATATATATATATATATATATATATATATATATATATATATATATATATAATAATATATATATATATACATTTATTGTCAGTGTACGTAATTTCATTGAAGGAAGAACGACCACAGCAGATGTTCTTGAATGCTTCGATCGTTAGTAAAATTCTGTGGCAAATACTCGCGAGATGCCTTCTCGGCAACATTTCTGGGAGGAATTCTTCAGCTCAGCTGACGATTCTGTCAGCATCAGCTGTTGGGGAAATTCTTGCTGACCGCGAGAAAATTGGCGTTTGTAACTATTTCTCCACAGTGCTGGTTTCGTCACTTCCATAAACCTCGCCATCTTTTCCGACGCTGCTGTATATTTTTGCCGAAGATCCCAAATCCTCTCTCTCTCTCTCTCTCTCTCTCTCTCTCTTCTCTCTCTCTCTCTCTCTCTGTTCCATTAACAAAATATAGTTTCTTTTGGATGGCTGACTCAAGCAACTGTATATTCTGTTATGGGCTTTTATGGTTTTAATATATATTTTTTTAAGCATAGTGTATTTTTAATGGTAGACTTGCAGAACTGTATATTTCCTTACGAGCTTTTACGATTTTCATTTGTTTTAAAATTTGCGTTTTATGGGCGTTACCACTTTATGGCTTTCATAAAAATCGAAGTTCCTCATTGGACGCGTGGGTTGCGTACTCGCCTATCAATCTGGCAGCCAGAGTTCGCTCTGTTGCCAATGCAGAACCAGAGGAATGTATTTCTGGTGATTAGAAATTAATTTATCGATGTAATGTGGTTCGAATCCCACAATAAGCTGTAGGCCCTGTTGCTAAGTAGGCAATTGGTTCCTAGCCACGTACAAAAAAAAAATTAATCCTTAGGACCAGCCCTAGGAGAGCTGTTTAACCAGCTCAATGAGCTGGTTAAACTAAGACTTATCAAAATCGAAAGAGCTTCAATTATTTTATTCCAGTTTTATCTTATGCGTTTCATGAATGTTGCCATTTCATATATACTAGTCTGTTTTAAACTGAAATTAAACATCTCTGTGTCGAAGACCTTTGTTGCTGCTGTGACACCGGTTGATTTGGTGTTCGGTCAATCAATCTTCTTTCTGCATTCCACGACAAAGTGATTGTAGAGGAAAGTCTTAAATTTGTGGCGTTTTGAAAGGTATTATTTGCACAGTAATCGCACGCTGACAGGATATGGTTTTCACTCGGAAACCGCTCAGCCTTTTATAATTTTTTTTTTTCTTTCTTTTTCTGCAAATCTGTGGAATGTCTACGAAAAGTATCTGGTTTGTTACGTTCGTTCTCTTGATAATTCTTGAGAAAAGGAAAACATATATGAATGAAGGTGACGATAAATATGAGGCGTGAAGATTGCAGAAACAGGAATGAAAAGCGACTAAAAAAAGATAGCAGAAACAGGAGGGTAGGGATATTATTAAATAGCGGAAAAGGGTGGAAAAAG
>NC_087224.1:16285516-16320516 GCF_015104395.2 Macrobrachium nipponense | reverse complement strand
GGGTTACGAAAGGCCTTTGGAGAAGCCTAAAAAGGCCTGAAAAAGGTGTTCCGTGTGGAGGTAAAGATACAGGAATTTTCGGATAGGATATTTATGATTTATTTATTAGAATTAAAATGTAAAAGATAAATAATGTGCATGTTAAACATTACAGAGCAATTATTTCTAATTAAAAATAGCGTATTTATTTAAATTTCCGTTGGTGCAATCTATTTGACTTGAGTAAGCTGGGGGTAGGATCATTCCTTGCTATAGTTAAGATAATCTTATCTCGTCAATTAACACTTCAGTTATAACGTAGAATGTTAGCTTATTGCGTTGGCAGTTGGTAAAACTTTTTATTTTATTGTTTGTTTGTTTGTATGGTGTTTTTACGTTCCATGGAACCATTGGTTATTCAGCAACGGGACCAACTGCTTTACGTGACTTCCGAACCACGTCGAGAGTGAACTTTTATCACCAGAAATACACATCTCTCACGCCTCAATGGAATGCCCGAGAATCGATCTCGTGGCCAACGAGGTGATACGCCAACACCATACCCACCACGCTACTGAGGCACTTTAAAAAAAAAAATTCATTGACGGTTTCTTTTGGAGAATGAGATGTTTAATGAGCAAATATTGTTTAGGTTCGTGGAAGTGATGAAGTGTTCTCTGGTCAAGTATCGTTTTCTTCTCGTGGCTCTGTGTGAATCAGTTTTAATAGCGTAAAGAACAGTCTTTAACTACTGACAAGTGTCTAGTCATTTTATTAGCTTGACATTACACTGTATTGAAGTTTGAACCTCCAGTTGTTAACTTCAGTGTTAGTTCCAGTTAACTTCAAGGTTCTCCGATTTTGCTATTGAATACCACGTTTACAGGATTCATTTTATTGTATTATATCATTTCTATATCTGTTCCTGTTGAGCTTTCATGAAATTTTTATTGAATGCTGTGATTGATATTTATTTTTGATAGTTCCTTATACCTCTACTAATTTTTAAAGTTTTCCCATTGATATTTTTATGTATCAGTTTTCTTAACAGATGTGATGGTTTGCTATCTTACTATCCAGTCACATTGGAAGGTCATATCCTAACCTCAGATGAATGGGATGCAATGAGTACTATTGTTAGATATTTTTCATAGTAGGGTTTGATTACTGCAGTATCATAAGTGAAAGTGTAGTGGTCACAGATGATTTAAATCTATACTTCAATTTATTTTTCCAAGATCTGGCGCATACTACAAAGAATCCTTCTGCGGAAAAATGTATCCTTGAGCTGTTATTTGGACTTCTTTGATTTCTTCAGTCCGTAGATGGTTAGTGGTCCTCACTCTGTGCTTGGAAATCAGATCAAATTTAGTGAAATTTTAAATGACTACCTTTAAGGTTTGCTCTCTGAATATCCGCGTTACGTCTTGTCAAAAGGTGGTCGGGTATACTTGTTGTATTACATTTAATGAGAATAGTAATTTAATTAATCATATGGCCATGAACTCAAGCCTACATCTTTAGTCTCAGCACTCGGCCAATGGCCTAGACCTAGTACACCATTTCATTTTAAATCCTTCAGGCCAGCCCTATGAGAGCCGTTAATCAGCTCAGTGATCTGGTTAAACTATTTTACTAATAATGATAATAAAAATATAAGAACCTCTGTGAGAGAGAAATACTATGCTCAGTTCAGGGTTGCTATTTTATGCGCTTACTCCAGACGATTTGACTCGTATGATTAATTTTGCGACTCCAGCCGCTTGGCTTGTGAACTTTGGTATCCTTAGCCAACTAATATTTTAGCACATTTGTTCCTTTGGCATCCTTGTTCACAGTACCATGGTCTTATTAGCGTAATTTGGTACCCCTGATCATGTATTGGCACCCCTGATCATGTACTGGTACCCCTAATCATGTATTGGCACCCCTGATCATGTACTGGTACCCCTGATCATGTAACCCTTGATCTTTATTTGGTACCCAAGTCCACTTCATATGTTAGCCTTTGTTTGTCATCCTGGTCACTTAACGCCTTGGTATTTATTCGGTAGGAAGAGCCCCTTGACTTATTAGCTTTTGTTAAGCATCCCTGCCCTGCTGATATTTATTCAGCCCCAAAGGGCAAATTAACCCTTGTTAGACGTCCCTGGCCACTTAACTTGTCAGCATTTATTGGTGTCAAAGGTCTTTTGACCTGGTAGCGTTGTCCTGTGTCCCTTCTACTTGACGTTGGTGTTTTGTCAATGCGGTCAGTGGCGTTAAGAGCAAGTTGGAAAAGTATAAGTTTCTTCACGGAAGTAATGAAATATTTGATTTATTGTATAAGCATTGACATTTAAAGTTAATTGGTAATAGATTATGATAGATTACTCACACACACTTTCTCTCTCTCTCTGTCTCTCTCTCTCGTGGAGAGAAATCACCCCAAATTTGTTCAAATATGGCAGCATCATTGTGTGTTCAATTTGAAATTGTAATGCGCAACTCCGCCCTTCCTTTTTTTTTCATTTTATTTTGGGGCGAGTAATTCCATTCAGATAAAGGTCGTTGCCGCATGAATGGGGTCAGCCCGTATGGGGGAGTGATAGGGCAAGGAAGACAATTTGAGGGTGAGGGCGGGGGGGGGGGGGGGGGTGGGGGGGGGGGGGGGGGGGGGGGGGGGGGGGGGGGGGAATATTTTGAGATGGGGGAAAAAGAGCAGTTTTAAAACGAAGGTGATTGGGACATTGGCCATGTGGAGGATTTTTTTTTTATGTAGATACATAATGTTTTAGGGTAATATATTTAAGAGGGAAACTGCGGGTGCCTTAGCAATCAGACAGACTTGTTATTATTATTATTGTGAAATAAAAAATCCACAATTATATAGTAATATATAGTAAACTATATTACTATGTAAAATATAGTTTACTATATAATTGTGGCTGCTGTTTATTAAACGAGGTGTTTTCCACGGGATTGTGAATAATAAAATAATAATAATAATAATAATAATAATAATAATAATAATAATAATAACTTTATATTTAATGAAAATTCATTTATCATTGATTCCTTGGGAAAGGATCTTTACCATAATTTCCTCAGTCTACTCAGCTGTAAATGAGTACCTATCCCTGATGGGGTAGGGTCCAGCTATGGGTTAAATAGCAAAACTCAGCAATGATGGAAAGAAATGAAGGAATAAACGACAACGACGTAAATGGAACCTCTGGCAACAGAGGAGCTTTCGTCCGGCAACCAGGTATTCAACCCAATTGAAGGGGAAGACGGTCAGGTACTTGGAGGTCGTCATCCAGCAACTGATCACCACAACGAAAGTAATCAACAGCCTGAGATTGGAGCTACAGAGGCAAAAAGGAAGAATGGACAAGAGAAGAAAATAAGGAAATATGGAGATGCTACATCAGAAGCAACCCGACGGAGAGAGGATATAGAAGAAGATTGGTCAACATCTGGAATGAGAGGAATAACACCCCCCAAACAGAGCAGAGGCTGGCAGACCAAGTAAGGAACATAAAGAAAAAGAACTGGCGGCTCCCAACAGAAAGAGAAGAACTGGAAAGGGAAAATGTCACACGACAACGAATTACACGAAGACGAACTGAGAGACGATGCCACAGAAGACGACAGGGAGGATGAGGTATCAAACAACGACACACGAAGAAACACCGACGAAGTAACAGAGAGCGACGGAATGGGTAGAAAGATAGACAATGGATGGAGCCAGATACAGAGAGAACAAAATCCCCTCCATGAAAGCCTACAACAACAAGAAATTAAGGGAGAAACAAGTGAGGTCAATGAAATAAATGGGCCTAATACACACCACCAGTATCACAGAAACAAATAACTTGACATATGCAGGAGCAAGATTAGTAGCAGAACTGATGGGGATTCGAACACCAACACCACCGTCACAACCAACCCAACAGAAACCAAAACAGCAACCTCCTTGGAAAAGACGCCTGGAAACAGCAAATCATGGTGATGAGATCTGACTTGAGTAAACTGAAAGAGATGGCAGAAAAAAGGCTAAGAAGCAAGAAAACAAGGGAGGAACTCAACGAGAAAATACAAAGTACAAGAAGAGGGGACTAAACAACACAATAGAAGATGTAAAACAGAGGCTTAAGGCCAAAGCACACAAGATCCAACGGTACATGAACAGGAATAAGGGATACCAACAGAACAAACTATTCGGAACCAACCAGAAAAGACTATACAGCCAACTAAGAGGGGAAGACAACCACCCAGAAATTCCTGAAGCCGAACCAAGTAAGAGACTCTGGGAAAAAATATGGAGCAATCCGGTATCACACAACAACATGCAACATGGCTCCAGGAAGTCAAGGAAGAAGAAACAGGGAGAATAAAACAAAGATTCACAGAGATCACGACAGACACCAGTCAGACACCAACTAAAGAAAATGCCAAACTGGAAAGCCCCAGGTCCCGATGAAGTCCATGGATACTGGCTCAAAAACTTCAAGGCCCACGAATAGCAGAACAACTCCAGCATTGTATCTCAAATCACCAAGCACCCAAATGGATGACCACAGGAAGAACATCCTTAGTACAAAAAGACAAGAGTAAGGGAAATATAGCCAGTAACTACAGGCCTATCACCTGCCTACCAATAATGTGGAAGTTACTAACAGGTATCATCAGTGAAAGGCTCATACAACTACCTAGAGGAGACAAACCAACCATCCCCCACCAACAGAAAGGCTGCAGAAGGAAGTGTAGGGGCACAAAAGACCAGCTCCTGATAGACAAAATGGTAATGAAGAACAGTAGGCGGAGAGGAAAACCAACCAAAGCATGGCATGGATAGACTATAAGAAAGCCTTCGACATGATACCACACACATGGCTAATAGAATGCCTGAAAATATATGGGGCAGAGGAAAATACCATCAGCTTCCTCAAAAATACAATGCGCAACTGGAATACAATACTTACAAGCTCTGGAATAAGACTAGCAGAGGTTAATATCAGGAGAGGATCTCCAGGGCGACTCACTGTCCCCACTACTCTTCGTAGTAGCCATGAATTCCCATGACAAAGTACTACAGAAGATGGATGCCGGGTACCAACTCAGAAAAGAGGCAACAAAATCAACCATCTGATGTTCATAGACGACATCAAGCTGTATGGTAAGAGCATCAAGGAAATAGATACCCTAATCCAGACTGTAAGGATTGTATCTGGGGACATCAGGATGGAGTTTGGAATAGAAAAATGCGCCTTAGTCAACATACAAAAGGGCAAAGTACGAGAACTGAGGGATAAAGCTACCAGATGGGAGCAACATCAAACACATAGATGAGACAGGATACAAATACCTGGGAATAATGGAAGGAGGAAGTATAAAACACCAAGAGATGAAGGCACGATCAGGAAAGAATATATGCAGAGACTCAAGGCGATACTCAAGTCAAAACTCAACGCCGGAATATGATAAAAGCCATAAAAACACATGGGCAAGTGCCAGTAATCAGATACAGCGCAGGAATAGTGGAATGGACGAAGGCAGAACTCCGCAGCATAGATCAGAAAACCAAGAAACAAATGACAATACACAAAGCACTACACCCAAGAGCAAATACGGACAGACTATACATAACACGAAAGGAAGGAGGGAGGAATGGACTACTAAGTATAGAGGACTGTGTCAACATCGAAAACAGAGCACTGGGGCAATATCTGAAAACCAGTGAAGACGAGTAGCTAAGAGTGCATGGGAAGAAGGACTAATAAAAGTAGACGAAGACCCAGAAATATACAGAGACAGGAGAAAGACAGAAAGAACAGAGGACTGGCACACAAACCAATGCACGGACAATACATGAGACAGACTAAAGAACTAGCCAGTGATGACAATTTGCAATGGCTACAGAGGGGAGAGCTAAAGAAGGAACTGAAGGAATGATAACAGCGGCACAAGATCAGGCCCTAAGAACCAGATATGTTCAAAGTATGATAGACGGAAATAACATCTCTCCCATATGTAGGAAGTGCAATACGAAAAATGAAACCATAAACCACATAGCAACGTGAATGCGCAACGGGGTTTGCACTTCACAGAACCAATACAAAAAGAGGCATGATTCAGTGGAAAACAGCCCTCCCCCACTGGAGCCTATGCAAGAAACATCAGCTACCTTGCAGTAATAAGGTGGGTACGAGCACCAACCTGAAGGATTGATATGAAAAAACGATCAGGCAAAGATCCTCTGGGACTATGGTATCAGAACGGATAGGGTGATACGTGGCACAGACCAGACGTGACGTTGATTGACAAAGTCAAGAAGAAAGTATCACTCATTGATGTCGCAATACCATGGGACACCAGAGCTGAAGAGAAAGAGAGGGAAAAATGGATAAGTATCAGATCTGAAAATAGAAATAAGAAGGATATGGGATATGCCAGTGGAATCGTACCCATAATCATAGGAGCACTAGGCACGATCCCAAGATCCCTGAAAAGGAATCTGGAAAAACTAGAGGCTGAAGTATCTCCGGGCCTCATGCAGAAGAGTGTGATCCTAGAAACGGCACACATAGTAAGAAAAGTGATGGACTCCTAGGCAGGATGCAACCCGGAACCCCACACTATAAATACCACCCAGTCGAATTGGAGGACTGTGATGAGAGAGCACAATAATAATATAATATTATTTTTATTTCCTTTTTATGTTCAATGTAAATTCATTTATCATCTCTGCAGAATAACTGTGACTACCTTTGTAGTAATTTTTTTTTCTTTATATTTAATGAAAATTCATTTATCATTTCTGTGGTACCTCTTACATTGAATATAAGTCAGACAAACAGAGACAGGGACTGAAAGAAGTCAGAACAGGTGAGAGGAATCAATAGTTACATTCACCAATGCATTTCCACCAATGCGAACTTATTGAGTGGTGAGTCATTCCAGAGCGAATGTTTTTAATCGTTGATCTTGGTAACAATTGTCCTGGTATGTAGCCACTTGATATCAACAGCAATGGCAACAACTAGTAATCACCTAGTAAACAACAACTAGTAAACAACAGCGACAACAACTAGTAAACACTGCCAGAAATAGCAGGTCTCAATGACATGCTCGCAGTATGTAATCAGGAGCGATGAAAGACCAAGAGCAGTCAGTATAAAAGTGGAAGCCCAGTAACCTTGAATACGGACATGTAACTAACCTAGATATATTTTAGAAGGGAAAAAACGAGGGGCCTCGTCCCCCTTCACCTCTAAAATAACTCATTCCTTGAATTTTTATCCCCAACGTCCATGTTTCCCGAAGTCTTATTTTAAGAATGTTTTTTTTTATTTTTTTATTTTATTTTATTTTCTTTTAAGTCACGTCCCCCCTTTCCAGAGAAAGGACAGAGAAATATGGTGAGTTAATTATGTTCTCCAGTTTTCAGATATTTAAATTCGTGCAAAATGTTTCTGTTTGAAATATATGCATGCAAATAACAACAGGAATATGTGTATATATATATATATATATATATATATATATTATATATATATATATATATATATACATATATATATTTTGTCATAACCTTTAAAAGAGATAATAACAGTACCATTAAAAACGCAATTCAGTAAGATACCCTACTGTTATGCTTAGGTAATAAGTCAGCATCTTCCAGTGCAGAAATTCAGGCCATATTCTGGCATTAGTGGATCCAGTTTATTAATTCAGATTGTATGCTCACATCTCCATTGTTTGGCTTAGCTTAAGCCCGCAGTTGTGGGAAAGGTTGCAGGAATCAAAACGCCAGATATGAACCTGCAGACTCGTTCATTACCCCCGGCATGAGATCATCTCCAGAACGGAGGAGCGAGTTTTGACAAAACTGAGTGAAAACTTGATTCTCTCGTGCTCTTGGTGCTGCCAGTTATGGCTTGTAGAGTTGTAGACATGTGACAGATGGCGCTTTCTATCCCTACTCGATTGTTCCTAATTCGTCCACACAAAGAAACCTTTGATCTTGAATGATTTTTTCGTATGGCAAATCTCATAAAAAGAAAGTTGGACTGCGGTCCCCGAAGAACAAATACATAGGGTTAGATTTTTTTTATACAATACTCATACATTTTCAGTTTTGATTAATTTTCTATAGTATTTTTCTTATTCCTCTTTTTTCTGTAGATATTTTTTTCGATAATAAGAGAATTTTCTGTGTATATATGCAAAATATTCCTGTTTTGTAGTAACTGCAGCTATATATGATATTCCCATTTACCAGTTTAAGAGTTCATCCTCGGTAGCTCATCACACAAGATAGGCAAAGCAGTAAAGAAACAAAGAGAAATTTTGCATATTGGAGATTGATAATAAACTATGTAAGTTGAGATGTTTATGAGTTTGTTTTAAAGCGTTGGAGTATATAGTGAATTATTACGAGAGTTTATATTTCCAAGATAAGAATAGCTATGCCATTCTTGATTTATGAGTAACAGCTTATATTGAACTCTCAAGGTTATTTACCATTCAGTTGCATAGTCATCTAATAATGGCTGGTGGTTTCCAGTCAAGAACTGACTTATAAAGGTTTTTGTCAATCTGAGGTCAATCGGCGGAGCCCTTCAACCTTTTCTGAGAACAGTGGTCGCTACTCAAGAGAGTTCCGAATGACATTCGTCGTCTCTTCACCTTCGTTCGAGGGATCTCTAATTGGGCCATTGGTCAGTGCAAAGGACTCTCTGGGAACTCTAAAGCTTTATCTGTGGCCAACTCCCGGCTAATTCTTATGGGAGAGTCGAAAGATCCTCTGGTTTACAGGAAGCGTTTACTGAATGCCTTTATTATGATGTGAGCGAAGCTACATTTTACGTATCATTGAAAACTACTTGAATTAGAGTCTCGATGTTGGAAATCAGCGTGCTGGATGTAAGTTGAAATAAACAGATTACTCAGAGCTTCTTAAACAAAGGGACATCCTTTTCAAAGGCACTACGCTCATAAACGCATTGATTCGTATCTAAAATCTTTAAAAACAAACGAATACACAGACTCAATAGAGTTGGATTCATTGTTATCACTTGATATAATCGCAGATGGAAATAGAAATGGAAAAGATGAATGAGTTCTTGCAGCATGATAAAAGTGTATTGTATAGCAATTGCCAGTTTTTAGGCATTATATGATTCTGTTCAGCAGACTCAGACACCCAGTATTCTGTAGTTTCTGAACGCTCTGAGGGACTTTAAAATTTCCCTAATCCTCCTCTTTTTCTGAAGAGTGAATCATCTAAAGCATCTTTCTTGATGCCCCGATGTATTAAGTGCACGAAACTTCGTGACGCTTCTTCTTATCTTAGGATTTTAATTAGATCACGAGCGTGTTTGTGATTGTTACGAACTCAGAAAGAATTAGTCTTGATGTGGTGTTTTCGCCGGACTTCTGTTCCAGATTATTTATTTATTTATTTATTCATTTCTAGATTATTTATTGTTTATTCTTTACTGGCTATTCGTACTCTCACATTTCTATATCGCGCAGTGCTAATGAAATTTTATGAAAAATTTAATGAAAGAATAAAACAGTTTTACTTTTCTATGTAAATCATATTAGTGTCCACATGACCGAAAGGAACTCAGCTATTTAATCAGCCATACAGCTTCGTGAAGTCCTGCCCTTTCCTGAAGTCAACTTTTTTTTTTTTCTTTTTATAAAATGAATGCCATGATAAATATTCTCAAAACTAGGAGTAGCTTCATTCAATAAATACTTTTTACCACGTTATTATATATGTTAACGTTCAACCATGAATACATTTGTGAAAATCCCAACTTTACCGTTTGCTATTTTCATTATATAAATCATTTTAACTCTAAGGTAACACCTATGATGACATTTCCGTAATGAATAAAACTCAGTCTAATTCCTTTTCTACGGCAGGTTAAGAAACTGTACATATTCCGTGAACGGTATCTGAGTAAAAAATACAGAAATGTTCTCTCCTGTAAGACTCCTGATTAATATCACCAGCCTCCATCAATGTTTAAAGTAGAACAAAATGTTTCTTAGGTTAAGGTATTCAGTTTTGCATTTTAAGGCTTCAGCTTCAACATCCACTGCCCTTGCGAGCTAGCTGATATAACTCGCATCACTGTTTTAGCAGTGGTTAAATCAATATTTGGTAAATCGTTGATACTCGATGTCGTTTGAGGGAATCTTCAACAAATGCTAAGATTCCACCCACTGAGCTTCAAGTTGACTGAAATGAGAACTTCAGGTTTGTGGATGATTGAATTATTAAATTCTAGATTTAGTAACACCCGGAGGTTTGGGACAAGTGAAACTAGATGTACGTACGTGAGGGCGCTCACCACGATCATGTCATTTTTCAAGACACGTCTATTATTCGATTGTCACAGGAAGCTGAGTTGCGGATTAAGTTTGAAAAAAAAAAAAGCCCCTTTTATACAAGCGTCCCCCCCCCCCCCCCACCCCCCCCCCCCCCCCCCCCCCCCCCCCCCCCCCGTGCGACAATCTTGCTTGGGCTTCCATTGCCTTTATGGGTTAAAATAAAGCCAGGTCAATCGCCAGATTCAGGATTTTCTTCTGTTTAATTTTCGTCAGTGTTACGAGGCAGAGAAAACATCAAAAGTTTTAAAAGAATTATGTACACTCAGAATGTCCATGATTAAAATGATGTTTACGGCGCTGTGTTCAATTCCTTCAATTCTGTGAAGCAGAATAGCAAAGAAAATATGCATAGTCTGGAAATATCTGATTTCCTGTAGTGCAGTTGAATTATTTTGGTCTCAAAATGAACTTTTGACCTTTGGCTGCTCACTAATGATCGCGCAGAAATATGATGACGGATTCTGTGTGTTTCGCAGACCTCAGGGAATGTAACATTAACCCTTTATTTTTTCTCTCCTCCGGACTATGCTCATTCTTTTAATCCCCGTGGATTGAAACTTGAGATTATACTTGAGTAAAAGATCATTTTTTTTCCAAAACGAATATAAAAGTGGAACGGGAAAATAATATATCAGAGAACAGTGAAGAAATCCTTTCAATGTGTTACCTGGTGGACTTAGGTCAAATTAGGTCCAATCCTGTATTTTTAGTTTTTCAAAATTTGGACTCTTCTTCAGTCAGTACTCATGATACTTCGAGAAATGAAGGAGCGACCCACGGCAGTTAAGTAACTGTTCAGATGCCACGTTATGGACAATGTATTTCAACAGACCTTTCCCGTGTCACTTCGTTCTTACCAGATTTCCAAACACGGTTCCTGTAGCTGAATGCTACCAATCTCCTCCATAAGGCTGCAGGATGTCATTATTATTATTATTTTTTTTACATGCTTGTTGGCACGCGCTACGTGTGCTGGAACCCTGAGCTGTTGTTTCCCCATACAACTCCCGTTCTCCCCGGACCTACCCCAACCCGTAATTCTACCCTAGGGGAAACGGAGATAAAACAGGTTTTGCATGAGAGGTGGGTGGCTGTATCATGTCTCTCCTACTGTCACCCCCGGGGAGAACAAAGATGATCCACTCGGATTTTATTATTATTATTGTTATTATTTTTATTATTATTAATATTATTATTATTGTTATTATTATTATTATAATATTTTTGACATCTGTTTTCAGTGTGTCTCAAATCAAGTCAAGTTTTGTGCAAAAGAAAGTTTTGACGAAGTTTAGATATTCGTACCAAGGGGGCGTGTACCTTAACTGTCAAAATCATCAGAAACTCCTTCCTAACGCCGGTGAAAAGTCGCATTTCTCATCGGATCTAACACCGTCTCTTTGTCATCTCTGTTGTTTATCAAGAAGAAAAAGTTTTGCGTCTTTCGTTGTATTTTTCTTTAAAACGGAACTTCAACCTTCCGATCTCTTACGAGAGGGAATATTCTTGATTATTATTGCTTATTTTAACAGGAGGTGTCTGTCTTTTCTTTCATGTGAAAAATCGCGTATAATTACGCAGTGATTTTTTAATATATTTGTTCCGGTATAAGTAATTATATCTCTTTTCTTTGACTCTTCGCCTTTCGCGAATGCAAGCCACAATCCACTTGTTGGGGAATCATTTCACTTTCTGCCCCGTCCCTTGTCATTGCATACCAGATAATGATATCCTTTCACTCCCAATAAAGACCCGAGTTTATCATTTCTCTCTCTCTCTCTCTCTCTCTCTCTCTCTCTCTCTCTCTGCAAATGACTGTGCTATTTTGGCAGCAGGGACATTTTGCGAATTCTGGCTGTAGCAGAGGAGAGGGGCGAGTTGGTAGAAGTGCCAATGCGCGGTAATGGCGCCAGAAAATGTCATTTAATATTCATGAAATATGTAATGCACTCGTCGCCGGATCCATATGTGAAAGTACGTTCCTATATTAGTGTGTGTGATGCTGGTGCTTGCTTGTTGGGGAAAAGGGGTATTGAGGAGTGGGGGCGTTGTAATACTTACATGATGGTCATTGTTCTGTAGAGGCGATCGTTAATGTTACTGAGCATTGTGACCATTGTTTCAGAAATAGGCGATCGTTAACCTTTCGGTCGTAAACTGGAATTGGTAATATAACCGAGTTTTATTATAGTCTTTTTGAAATCTCCCTCTCCTGAATGTCAACGGCATGACCCAGTGAAATAGAATATTAGAAGTGCAAACTTCAAGGACATTAGAAATTCCGTCACACAAATTCACAGGGTTAGACTTCTTTTAGTGTGACTTTTGTGCTCTTGTAGTAACTCGTCATGTGCATTGTTATTATTTTCGTTTTTTTTTCTTATTTATTTATTCCAGAAATCTCTCTCCATTTTATTGATTTCTCTAACGATCCCGGTTCGTGGCTGTTTCCTGATTTGCTTCGTCATATATCTCTGTTTGTGTTTCCCATTTCTCTTTCTCATTTACGGATTGAATGAGAAAGTGAAATGCTTTTGAATTCTCGGCAAAAATACAGAAACTGTGTAAATAGTTGCAAGCACCAATTCTCCCGGTCAGCAAGATTTTCCCCTGACACTTGATGCTGACAGAATTGTCAGCTAACTGTAGAATTCTTTCCAGAAATGCCAGGCAGTCAGCGCAGACTTGTTGTCAGCTGGGCTTCAGAATTCTAACCAGAAATGCCGGGCACTGAGCACAGAATTATTGTCAGCTGAGCTGCTCAATTCTGCCCAGAAATGCCGGGCACTGAGCACAGAATTATTGGCAGCTGAGCTGCTCAATTCTGCCCAGAAATGCCGGGCACTCAGCACAGAATTAATGTCAGCTGACACGAAGATTAATATAAAAAAAATGCTGAGTAGTCAGCATCCTCGTTTTCCCAAAAGAATTTCTCAACAATCGGAGTATTTTGAAAGGCTTTTGTTGCAGTCGCCGCAGTCCAGTTACGTTACTCATATTGACATAGATTTAAATATTTTTATAACAATGGCTGGGTTAAAAAAAAGTTAATTATGTCAGAAGTCTCATGATTATCATTTGGTCCTTTCCCTATATTTTCAAGTGTCTTTTCAGTTTCCATTTTGATCACTGTGTGTTCTCCTGTGTTTATGTATATTACTATCATTCAGTGATATATACTGGTTGAAAATGGAACTAAAAAGGATAAAACGTTTTTTTTAACTGGACCAAAGTCGTTGGTGGGGACAACTTATGGTTATCTATCATAGACATTTTTCTGTCCTTACAAAATAGTTCCCACCCTGATCACTGCTCATGCTTCTTCCAGTATTGATGTAATGAACGTGATTCTTTTCTCAGTTTTTTTTTTTTTTTTTTTTTTTTTTTTTTTGTAATGACAATAAACTTTTGGGAAATGTCATCAGACGCAGTGATCATAGTAAATTTGCCAAATTTTCGCTTTCTCGGGGAGTAAGCCTACAAACTGCTTTGCTTTTGTTGTTGTTGTTGTTCTTGCTGTTGTTATTATTGGGGTGGTAGGAAAGCCCAATGGAAAAGCATAAAATAGCGTAAAAAAGGTGTTTTTGCGTTGAGTTAAAGAAACAGGAATTTTAGGATAGGATGTTGATGATTTATTTATTAGATTGAAAATGTAAAAAATATATAATGTGCATGTTAAACAGTGCAGAACAATTATTTTTTAATAAAATACACCGCAGTTTATTCTAATTTTCGTTAGTGAAACAACGGCTAATTTGACCGTAGATTTTAGCACGGGCTCCGAGTAAGCTGGAGGCAGGATCACGCCTTCACTTAGCTCCCGAAACCTCGGACTACCTTAGCTTTTTCCCCGATGGATACAAATATATTTTCGAATGGAGTATTTAGGAAAATGCACTCTCTCTCTCTCTCTCTCTCTCTCTCTCTCTCTCTCTCTCTCTCTCTCTCCGAAAACCTGTTAGAATGATCAGAAGATTTTCGGTGTCTTAACCTTCTAAAATTGATATATGAAATAATTCCTATGAACCTGGAAGACAGTTCCTGGGTATACTAGGTCATTTTTTTTCTCATCGTTGATACATGAATCGTAGTCAAAGGCTTTCTAATGATTTCGTGGTCGTAAAACAATGGCCCGTGTGTATTCTCTTGGAAAACTAATAAATTAAAAGAAAACAACAGACTAAATCATTTTCCTTTTCATTAAAGCATGAAAGATTGTGAAAATATCGAAAACGTATTGTATAATTATTTAGTGATTGCCTGACATTTTTAGTTTGTTTTCATGGCATTATTAATTAGCCCGTGAGGCAGAAAATATAGCGGTTGAATGTAAACACCGAATGATCGGATCTTAGTCAGTTGAAGGTATAAGAAAGTGACCTCTCTGTCCCGAGGGAGTAATGACGCAATGACTGATATGCCATCTCTCTCTCTCTCTCTCTCTCTCTCTCTCTCTCTCTCTCTCAAAAACAACTTTGTTCTTCTGGCAGCGGAGAACTGTGAATTTGTGCTTTCGGGGACGAAATGGATGGAGGGGCAATACTCGGTAATGGCGGCAGGAAATGTCATTTAATATTCGTAAAAAATACGTATTACACTCTCCACTGGGTGCATCTGCGAGTGGTGTGCGTAGTACGTCTGTGACTGGTGATGTTACGAGGTATTGGATGGGGGTCATCGTTCATCGGAATTAATCTTTAACGTTCATAGTTATTGTTGTCGTTGTCTCTGTGTAATGGGCGATTGTTAACCTTTGGCCATTAACTTGGGTTGGTAATATAAAGCAGATTTTTAATGGTTTGTGTCTGCTCTGTATCATGAGTAAAAAAAAGAGTAAATAAATGCGTAATCAAATTTTCTGTTACAGCGTATGCTGCTGTATGAGACGTGGCCCGGTGGTGGCCTGTCATAAAGCGTTTCCAGACATTTAAATAAAACTACTGAGGCTAGAGGGCTGCAATTTGTTATGTTAGATGATTGGAGGGTGGATGATCAACATACCAATTTGCAGCCCTCTAGCCTCAGTAGTTTTTAAGATCTGAGGGCAGACAGACAAATAGGTATCTCAAGAGTTTTCTTTTACGGAAAAAAAAAAACAAGTTAGAATTTCATTAGCAGAAAAAATAACAATAAACTTTTACACGAAAATTTTGTTTTATGTTAACTCTTTTTTGAGAAAAAAAACTCCTCTCTGGAGAATTGCCAACCTGAATTTATCTGTCTGTTTTCCATTGAATTTTATTACTGTCAGAGTTACTGAAAATGGTTTTTAGAATTAGTTGAACGAGCAGTATTTTACCTTCCAAGTGTAACCATGATTGTTTCAACGCCAGTCTTTGGACAAAACATAAATCATTGAAACATCCTCTCTCTCTCTCTCTCTCTCTCTCTCTCTCTCTCTCTTTAATTGTTTTGACGCTTACTTGGGGAGTAAGCCTACAAACTACTTAGTTGTTTTATTGTTGTAGTTGATGTTTTTTTTGTTTTTGTCTTTTTGTTGGGGGGGGGGCGTTAGGAAAGGTCTATAAGGAAGAGCATAAAAAGGTCTGAAAGAGGTGTCCCGCAAAGAGTTAAGGATACAGGATTTGTAGGATAGGATATTTATGATTTATTTATTAGAATGAAAAGTTAAAAAAATAACTAATCTACATGTAAAACAGTACAGAAAAATTATTGCTGATAAAATATAGTGTATTTATTTTAATTTTCGTAGGTGAAACAAGGCTCTATTTTACCATAGAGTTTAGCACATTTTAATTTACGTTCAAAGTTAGGAATATAATGTTTGCAACTTATGTGCGGGGGAAAATCTTCCACGCGTCCGAAGTAAGTTGTAGGTCGGATCACGCCTTGTTTTTATTAATATTTAATTACCATTTTTTCCAGTGGGCTTCTTCATTTATCATAATTGTATGTAGTGTCATTTGCAATATCTCTTTTTTTCAATTTTCTCTAATACCTTGTGTATTCTTTTGTTTCTATCTTATTCGTTTCTGAATTCCTTCAGGGTTCCTAATCCTCTGCAAAGTTGATTTTATTGTGAGGGTCTCCTTATTTCATCACCATCATCATCATAATACTATCTTTTTCTCTTATGCTTCCGCTTTCCCTATCTTCGCTTCTCCATCTCTATATGATTTTCCTTCCCCTTTCTCTCGCGTCTCGTTTCCTTCAAACTCCCTTCAATGACATCTGGTTCGAAAAGGATAAAATTAGCATTCACTGGAATTCATGTCTTTGTATCCGTTTGCATGATAACGAAGGTCGCTTTTTATCATGATTTTTATTTTTTTCATCCCATTATCGTTTATTTCACCCTATCACCACTTCGCTATATCTTTTCTTTTATTGCCGTTCCTCTTCTTTTTAGAACTTTCGGAACTGTGAATTACTATCCAAGTACAATTCAACTTGTATTGTGATATTTTTATTATTTATTTATTTATTTATTTATTTATTTAATTTAATTTATTACTTAAATTATCTATTTTCCTAACAACTTATCTCGTCTTTCTGTATTTCCCATTACCTTCTCATACTTCTATCAAATGAACACCGTAATATTCTTTGGATGCTTGAATTTCAAGTCATTGGCTCCTAAATAATAATAATAATAATAATAATAATAATAATAATAATAATAATAATAATAATAATAATGGGTATGTAAATCCTCAGTAGTATGCTTGTTTGATTTTGTTATTTAAAAGCTTTCTTTTCCATTTTATTGACTCATGTGATTGCGAGTCTTCTTTGAATAATGATAATAATAATAGAATTATATATTGACAATGTAAACTACTTGCTCACTGGTAAATTTCTGTCTAACGTTCCGTAAATGATAGGTATACAGTTTTCACGCGCTCAAATGACAAATAACTCTTAATTTGCGCTGTTAATTTATGCCGTTTTGGTTCATGACTTCGCCGATAGAATTAAATGCGCTTCTGTCAGTCAACCACACGTGACAGATGGCTCATGTCAAGTGCATTACGCAGCTAAATAAATCCGCCATTAGTCTCTACATTGGTCCGTTTAGATTTAGAGTTCTGAGTGCGAATTATTTATGTTGTTCCTCTGGGTAGTGGAGGAAGAGGAGTATTTTTGAGTTAGCATTTTAAGAATGATTTCTACGACGCTAAAAGTTGTATGAATGGCTGGCCCGAAGGATTAGATATTTTTACGTGGCTGGGAACCAGTGGGTTACCTAACAATGTGACCTACAGCTTATTGTGGGATCCGAATCACATTACATCGAGAAATTAAATTCTATCACCAGAAATAAATTCCTCTGGTTCCTCGTTGGCCGAGCCGAGAATCGAACTTCGGACCACCGGATTGGTAGCCGAGCGCGAAATCCACTCGTCCAACGGGGAACTTGTGTATGAATGGAATAAGGCTGAATCTTAAAATCCTAAGTGCTGGATACAGATTTTAATATGATAGGATTAGGACGAAAGCCACTCGTCTTACTTTTGGAGATGATGGAGGAAAGTGAAAATAAAGATGCGAGAGTGATTCTAGTACCTAAAGCAGATATCGTTTGAAGAAAATGATGGTAAAATTCGAAAATGTGAGCGTGGAATTTTTTGATAAGAGGCTGATTCAGTTTCTGTATATCTTGTTATAAGCCGAAGTTTGAACTCACCATACTTTTTGACCTCGTTATCCCGTCATTTCAAAGATAGCTAGAGGAAAAGGAGCCTCCTTGGATTAATTAACACCTAACACTTGACTCTCCGTTCGATACTTCCAGATTTTGCTCCTCAGTACTGGAACGGAAGTTGATTCCTATTACCTCCACTGATCTTTCGGCTTCACTCCAGATTTTTTCGTTACTGGATGTCTGACAAACATCATTAAAAGTGTAAGGGAAAAACGCGCTCTATGTACAAAGTTTGTAAGATATAATAGTTTATTTTATATATATACTATGACCTTGATTTATGCTGGCAAGCATCACATGTAGAATAGAAGCTTAGATAGAATTAAATTATTATTATCATTATTACTAGCAAACATATGTATACCGAAATTATGTATGATAAATTCTTAAAATAATTAAGTCTACGGGCAGAACCAGCTCCGTTTCAGGGAATCCCTTCTCACCCCCAGGAGGTAGGATGAAACCCCATTATAAACCATCTTAGGGGTCCCCACTATAACCCCGGCAAGTTTCATATCCATCGGAACTGCCGTTTAGCCGTGATTGAATGACAGACGGACGGACAGACATAACGCCCCTTATAGTAAGATTATTATTATTAATTATAAAATGTTTATAGTAGCACGAGTCATAGAATGGAGAAACACTGTTATGTATTTTTACATATATTTCGAGATAACTGTACAGAGAGCGTTCAGGAAACTGTTCGATTCCTCTTATCAATAATAATAATAATAATAATAATAATAATAATGGATGCCGGGTACCAACTCAAGAAAAGAGGCAACAGAATCAACCATCTGATGTTCATGGACGACATCAAGCTGTATGGTAAGAGCATCAAGGAAATAGATACCCTAATCCAGACTGTAAGGATTGTATCTGGGGACATCAGGATGGAGTTTGGAATAGAAAAATGCGCCTTAGTCAACATACAAAAAGGCAAAGTAACGAGAACTGAAGGGATAAAGCTACCAGATGGGAGCAACATCAAACACATAGATGAGACAGGATACAAATACCTGGGAATAATGGAAGGAGGAGATATAAAACACCAAGAGATGAAGGACACGATCAGGAAAGAATATATGCAGAGACTCAAGGCGATACTCAAGTCAAAACTCAACGCCGGAAATATGATAAAAGCCATAAACACATGGGCAGTGCCAGTAATTAGATACAGCGCAGGAATAGTCGAATGGACGAAGGCAGAACTCCGCAGCATAGATCAGAAAACCAGGAAACATATGACAATACACAAAGCACTACACCCAAGAGCAAATACGGACAGACTATACATAACACGAAAGGAAGGAGGGAGAGGACTACTAAGTATAGAAGACTGCGTCAACATTGAAAACAGAGCACTGGGGCAATATCTGAAAACCAGTGAAGACGAGTGGCTAAAGAGTGCATGGGAAAGAAGGACTAATAAAAGTAGACGAGGACCCAGAAATATACAGAGACAGGAGAAAGACAGACAGAACAGAGGAATGGCACAACAAACCAATGCATGGACAATACATGAGACAGACTAAAGAACTAGCCTGCGATGACACATGGCAATGGCTACAGAGGGGAGAGCTAAAGAAGGAAACTGAAGGAATGATAACAGCGGCACAAGATCAGGCCCTAAGAACCAGATATGTTCAAAGAACGATAGACGGAAATAACATCTCCCCTCCCATATGTAGGAAGTGCAATACGAAAAATGAAAACCATAAACCACATAGCAAGTGAATGCCCGGCATCTTGCACAGAACCAGTACAAAAAGAGGCATGATTCAGTGGCAAAAGCCCTCCACTGGAGCCTGTGCAAGAAACATCAGCTACCTTGCAGTAATAAGTGGTACGAGCACCAACCTGAAGGAGTGATAGAAAACGATCAGGCAAAGATCTGGGACTATGGTATCAGAACGGATAGGGTGATACGTGCCAAACAGACCAGACGTGACGTTGATTGACAAAGTCTAAGAAAGAAAGTATCACTCATTGATGTCGCAATACCATGGGACACCAGAGTTGAAGAGAAAGAGAGGGAAAAAATGGATAAGTATCAAGATCTGAAAAATAGAAAATAAGAAGGATATGGGATATGCCAGAAATCGTACCCATAATCATAGGAGCACTAGGCACGATCCCAAGATCCCTGAAAAGGAATCTAGAAAAACTAGAGGCTGAAGTAGCTCCAGGATTAATGCAGAAGAGTGTGATCCTAGAAACGGCACACATAGTTAGAAAAGTGATGGACTCCTAAGGAGGCAGGATGCAACCCGGAACCCCACACTATAAATACCACCCAGTCGAATTGGAGGACTGTGATAGAGCAAAAAAAAAAAAAAAAAATCAATGATGAATAATAATAATAATAATAATAACAGGTATCATCAGTGAAAGGCTATACAATTACCTAGAGGAGACAAACACCATCCCCCAGCAACAGAAAGGCTGCAGAAGGAAGTGTAGGGGCACAAAAGACCAGCTCCTGATAGACAAAATGGTAATGAAGAACAGTTGGAGAAGGAAAACCAACCTAAGCATGGCATGGATAGACTATAAGAAAGCCTTCGACATGATACCACACACATGGCTAATAGAATGCCTGAAAATATATGGGGCAGAGGAAAACACCATCAGCTTCCTCAAAAATACAATACACAACTGGAATACAATACTTACAAGCTCTGGAATAAGACTAGCATAGGTTAATATCAGGAGAGGGATCTTCCAGGGCGACTCACTGTCCCCACTACTCCTCGTAGTAGCCATGATTCCCATGACAAAAGTACTACAGAAGATGTATGCCGGGTACCAACTCAAGAAAAGAGGCAACAGAATCAACCATCTGATGTTCATGGACGACATCAAGCTGTATGGTAAGAGCATCAAGGAAATAGATACCCTAATCCAGATGGGAGCAACATCAAACACATAGACGAGACTGGATACAAATACCTGGGAATAATGGAAGGACGGGATATAAAACACCAAGAGATGAAGGACACGATCAGGAAAGATATATGCAGAGACTCAAGGCGATACTGAAGTCAAAACTCAATGCCCGGAAATATGATTAAAAGCCATAACACATGGGCAGTGCCAGTAATCAGATACAGCGCAGGAATAGTGGAATGGACGAAGGCAGAACTCCGCAGCATAGATCAGAAAACCAGGAAACATATGACAATACACAAAGCACTACACCCAAGAGCAAATACGGACAGACTATACATAACACGAAAGGAAGGAGGGAGAGGACTACTAAGTATAGAAGACCGCATCAACATCGAAAACAGAGCACTGGGGCAATATCTGAAAACCAGTGAAGACGAGTGGCTCAAGAGTGCATGGGAAGAGGACTAATAAAAAGTAGACGAGGACCCAGAAATATACAGAGAACAGGAGAATGACGACAGAACAGAGGACTGGCACATCAAAACCAATGCACGGACAATACATGAGACAGACTAAAGAACTAGCCAGCGATGACACATGGCAATGGCTACAGAGGGGAGAGCTAAAGAAGGAAACTGAAGGAATGATAACAGCGGCACAAGATCAGGCCCTAAGAACCAGATATATTCAAAGAACGATAGACGGAAATATCATCTCTCCCATATGTAGGAAGTACAATACGAAAAATGAAACCATGAAACCACATAGCAAGTGAATGCCCGGCAACTTGCACAGAACCCGTAACAAAAAGAGGCATGATTCAGTGGCAAAAGCCCTCCACTGGAGCCTATGCAAGAAACATCAGCTACCTTGCAGTAATAAGTGTACGAGCACCAACCTGAGGGAGTGATAGAAAACGATCAGGCAAAGATCCTCTTGGGACTATGGTAATCAGAACAGATAGGGTTGATAACGTGCAAATAGAGCCAGGACGTCGGACGTTGAATTGACCAAAGACAAGAAGAAAGTATCACTCATTGATGTCGCAATACCATGGGACACCAGAGTTGAAGAGAAAGAGAGGGAAAAAATGGATAAGTATCAAGATCTGAAAATAGAAATAAGAAGAATATGGGATATGCCAGTGGAAATCGTACCCATAATCATAGGAGCACTAGGCACCGATCCCAAGATCGCTGAAAAGGAATCTAGAAAAACTAGACGCTGAAGTAGCTCCAGGACTGATGCAGAAGAGTGTGATCCTAGAAACGGCGCACATAGTAAGAAAAGTGATGGACTCCTAAGGAGGCAGGATGCAACCCGGAACCCAATACTATAAATACCACCCAGTCGAATTGGAGGACTGTGATAGAGCAAAAAAAAAAAAATAAATAAAAAATAAATAAAAAAAAAATAAATAAAAATAATAATAATGATTATTATTATTATTATTATTACTATTATTCATTATTATTATTATTATTAGATTAATTACCGAATAAGCGGAACGGCAGTTTCCCGAAAGCTTTCTGTACAGTTATCTCGAAATATATGTACATATACATAACTGTAGATTTGCTTCTCTATTATTGTTATTATTATTATTATTACCATGAAGTAATACTTAATGTGAATTTACGTGACCATTATTCAATAATTTTCCTCAGAGCATTTCAAATGTGATCACTCTCTCTCTCTCATTCTCTCTTTTCTTATTGATGTACTTAATGTTTGTTAACAAGAATTAACTAATATATATTTGTTGCGTCTACTCGCATGAGAGTAGTGAAAGCTGCGTATGCAGTCTTTTTCAGACCCTCTTCTCGTTATTGCACGAAAATCCACAAAATTCCACCACTCTCTCTCTCTCTCTCTCTCTCTCTCTTCCTTTTTCCAAATGCAGCCCACATCGGCGTCGGGCACATGCCCCATAATATGGAAATTCGGGGGCTTCGTTAACTACCCTTCCTAAATGGAATGACTCGTTCCGAAATAAAACGACAACAAAAATAAAAAAAATAAAAATAAAAAAGAACTTGCTCTGCGTATTATAATTTCAAATGGAATCACGCAGTGCATGGCCATAAATCTGAATAAATCTTGGTGGAACTGCTCTCCGATAAGAGAGAGGAGAGAGAGAGAGAGAGAGAGAGAGAGACGAGAGAGAGAGAGAGAATCAGTGGATAAAAAAAACAGAACCATTTTTGATCGGTTTTTTTGACTGGAATTTGAGATTTATTTTTCTGTTCCGTTTTCCGACAATAGCTCTTGATCGCCGGGTTTTACATATTCCCATCGTTTACGAAGTATTGTGATTGTAATGAGGAACACCCCTACTCCCCTCCCCCCCAAACCCCCGACTAGCATTTTCCACTTCCCTTTTCAAGTTGGAACGGTGGTGGTTTTGGCGGGGGGGTGGGGGGGGGGGGGGGGGGGGGTGATTTCATGACTTGCATCTCTCTCATGGCAGAAGGGTTGCAGCCTTCCTTGGCAATGCAGACCTATTAAAGGAGTTTGTATCTTGTATTTTGTATGAGATCCAAAAGCCTGATTCAAATAATGGTATAAGTAGTGCCATACTTTGACACTCAGCATACACCCCCCACTAAATCTAAATGCACCCCCCACTAAACTTAAAGACAACCCCCACTAAACATAGACACACCCCTCCCACACTAAACTTAAACAGACCCCCTCACTAAACCTAAAGACAAACAAACACACACCCTTCAACTAAACCTAAAGCTGAACCCCCCCCCCCCCAACCCAAACCCAAAAAACACACCTTCCAGTAAACCTAAACACATCCCCTCAGCTAAAACCTAAGTGCACCCCTCCCCACTAAACGTAAAAACACAACGATTCCCAGCCCCCCCCCCCTCCTCTTACTTAAAATGTGAAACAACCCTTTCAAACCAAATCAATACCCAGCAGAACTGGATATCTTACCAGAAATTCCTCACTTCAGAATTCCTCAATCCTCAGTCCCCTCATTTCTAGTTCTCAAGCGACAAAATTCCTCACCGTGAAATTCTTCGTGTTCAAATACTTCCCCACAACACTCTTCGCCTTTAGATTCCCCCCAGAAAATTCACTGCTTTTCCATCGCTTGAGTTCCACATCTACGCAAGACGTATTTTTCTTACCGTTAAAATTCACCACCACGATAACGATATTTTCTGAATGAAGAATGACAAAAAAATTACTTACAGTATTACAGTTTTCAATAAAAAAAACGCAGTGTATTCCGTCAGTCTTGAATGGATTTTGGAGAGAGAGAGAGAGAGAGAGAGAGAGAGCTGATGCTCAGCCGTGCACGCACCTTACATAGACATGGCTAAAACCGACGATCTGGTAACATTTCAAGAAATATTTCTAACCAGCTTTACAATTCCTTTTCCAGATCATTTCCTTTCATAACGACAGTTTTTTTTATCACAGAATTTAAACACCAGCTAGTTTATGAGTTATTTTAAGAATAGTAAGAGTCACCTATTATTTTCGTTATTTATATATCTAATATCGGACTAGGGTATGTTCCAAAAATGTAGGTAGAAAGTGTCACTTGGCCGATTAACTTCTTGGGATCTTTCAACAGTGACCACCAAGGGTTTTCGGGGGTCGTGGTCTGGGACAAGTATATCATGGGGGTCGTTATTTTTTATATTTGCAGTCTTTTGTTTATGTTTTTACGGCAATCCCCAACAGGCTTGTACCAAATACGCCGCAAAGGTAGATCAGGTTAAAACCGTTGGGGTGACTGTCTAGAAAAGATTCGCTGCCTCTTAAGGCCTGTCCACACTAGGAAACATTGTTTGCACACAGTGTTTCTGTGTATATGTACTATATATATATATTAGATAGATATATTATATAAGTATATTATCTATAATATATTATCTATATTATATTATATATAAGGTTATGTAACACGGGCAATTATATTTTATAACACAAACAGCAATGTACAATATATTATAATATAAATATTATATTATATATTATATAACATATATATTATATACATATATATATATATTATATATATATATATATATATATATATATATATATATAGATATATATATTATATATATACATACATTTATACGTAGTGAAAGTAGACAGATGTTTCGGAAATCTCAGTCTCATTAGGAAAAGAAGAGCTTAGTAAGTTAAGAGGCACTACATTATATTTGCGACGCGGTTCGTTTGTTTCTTCATAACAACATTTTCAAGGCTTAAAAGAGACATGACAGTATTTTAATAGTAGTTAAAAGATTGCGCAATTATTGGCTGACAGAGCTGAGTAAAAGTGGCAACAATAAGATAAGTGTTAAAATCTTTTAAATATATCACAACAGGATACTAAAAACACATTAAATGATAAAATCTTTAACATAAATTACAACAGCATACTATAAACAAATTAGTGGCAAAGACGGATGGAAATTTTACACTATAAATGAATGATTGAATGGTTTATATTAAAAGTGGGGGATGAGATGAATTATCAAGGTTAAGATCTGGTTTCCTTAAAAATATCTCTATCGACTCAGAGATTCTCAATAATGACTCTTTTCTAAAAGTACTAAGCACACTAAAATTTTCCAATATTCTACTTGTATTTCATTCCTCTATGTGCTGTAAAATCGGTGATCTTTGACTGGACAATATAGGTGGCGCTACAGGCGTCACGCTTGTAATTGTAAGTACGGCCAGACAATAGGTCTGAAGGTAGTTAATCCTTATGGTTTAACAATGCTTGGATGGTATGGTTGTTGGTAAATATTAACTTGGGGTTCATATGGGGAAAGCTATACTTAAACATATTTTAGTTCTCTTGTAACGTATTTAGAACAAGGATCACTTATATATGGCAATTTAAATTATATACTTAGTTTATCAACCCTTGGGATATCTATTTTGCTGTTTATACTTGGAGAAATATTTAGGAACTTTCTTAGTTCTCTTTGTTATGTTATTGGGATAGCCATTAATTTAGAAGTAGTTTAAAAGAAACTTTATTTCTGAGTCAAATGACTGCCAGGAGCTGTTTTAATGTTTTTTATTTTAATGTTTGAAAAATGTACCTCTTTGGAAATTCATTCCAAGACCGGTAAAAGTTGACTTTCTAAAAATGCTTAAACTTAAGAGAGACTTATTGTTTGCGGTAGTTTCGGTAATGCTCACATCTAATATAAACCATTCAATCATTCATTTATAGTGTAAACTCTCCATCTGTCTCTCCAACCAATTTGTTTTTAGTATGCTGTTGTGATTTATTTTAAAGATTTCAACACTTATCTCATTGTTGCTACTATTACGCAGCTTTGTCAGCCAATAATTGCATAATCTTTTTAATTTATACTCTATTAAAAATGCAGTAATGTCTCTTTTAGGCTTGAAAATGTCGATATGAAGAAACAATGAAACGCGTCGCAAATAAAATATGGTGTCCCTTAACTATATATTATATATATATATATATCTATATATATATATATATATATATATATATATATATATATATATTTGTGTGTGTGTGTGTGTGGTGTGAGTGTGTGTGTGTGTTTGTGTGTGTGTGTATTTTTAATTCTGCCGGAAGCCAGTCAGTATGACACACTCCTTTTTTCTAAAAACTTCCTTACCATCTCTTCTGTCTCTTATCCCTCTTCGAGTGCATTAAAATAGCCAAGTAGAATACAGAGACTACTGCACCGATAATCATCCTGACGGCAACTGAGGTCTGGACAGGAAACATTGCTTCCAAACAGTTTGGAAACGGTTTGAAAACTTTGCAAACAATTTTTCCTGGTGTGGACAGGCCTTTACATGAGGGCTGTGATATAGATAATTATAGTACTTATTTTTATTCCGGAATAAAAGCAAGATCGTGATGACAGTAGTCTTGATATGAATTCATGTATGATTGAGCTTGTCCTTGACATTATTTTTTCTGCTTTGTCAGATACGAAGACAAGTTAAACCTTAATTCTTTTAGTTTAGAATATTAATCCTAAACGTGCTTGTTGGCGCGCTACGGGAGCTAGAACCTGGGCTAACTGTCTCCCCTAACCTCCCAATCCCCTACCTACCCCACCCCTATGTGGGGTGGACAAACAGGTTTGCAGGATGAGGGTGGATGTCTCTCCTACCTTCCCGTTATCCCCTTACCCGCCCCTCCCATCCCAGGGCAGACAAACAGGTTTGCAGGGTAGGGTGGCTGTGTCATGTCTCCGCTACTGTCACCAAGGGGAGGACAAACAACATCCACTATGATATTATTATAGATGATAGCATAATGTTACTGATGAATAATCCGTCGTCAAGTAAATCTCGCCTATTTTTCAAGCAGCATCTAGTGGGAGCATCCTTGAATAGACAGATGAAAACCTTTGACTTATGCTGTAACTTTCACTTATGAATTATTACCACTTTGGATGGCAGGAAGTTTCACCTCTTTGGATGGAAGGAATTATTACAACTTATGGAGTGAAAGGATTTATTACCACTTTGGAATGGAAGGAATTCTCAGCTGTTTGGAATGGAAGGAATTCTCATCACTTTGGAATGGAAGGAATTCTCAGCTCTTTGGGATGGAAAGAATTCTCACCACTTTGGAATGGAAGGAATTATCACCACTTAAAATGGAAAGAATTCTCACCTCTTTAGAATGGAAGGAATTAACACCACTTGGAATGGAAAGACCTTTTTGGAATGGAAGGAATTCTCACCACTTTTGAATGGAAGGAATTCTCAGCTTTTTGGAATGGAAGGAATTCTCACCACTTTAGAATGGAAGGAATTTCCAGCTCTTTGGAACGGAAGGAATTATCCCCACTCTGGAATGTAACGGTTAAGAATTACAATGTTAAACCTGTAGATCCCCATGCAGTGATATGAAAAAAAAAAGAAGCTAAGCAAACAAACAAAGGGCATCGCGTGCAACAGCGGTCACGAGAGAAAAGTGGGGAGAGAGAGAGAGAGAGAGAGAGAGAGAGAAGAGGACCTGAGTTTACAATACTGCTTGCAAACCCTTGTTGGGGCTTCGCCTGACAAACCCCAATTAAACATGACTTGGTTCTAAATCTGAGGGTAATCGATCAAAAACTTCACCTGGAGGAGGAACACCGAGAGGAGAAGAAGAAGAAGAAGAAGAAGAAGAAGAAGAAGAAGAAGAAGAGTGAAAAGATTAACCCCGAACCGAAGACGAATGGCCTCGCCATGGAAATTCTTAAGCGTCTCTGCCAGCTATCATGGCGTCGTCATCTTAATAATTTACATACGTTTTTATTTATTTGTTTGTTAATTTATCTTCTCTTTCTGTGTTTGCCTTTGCCTTTCTTTTACTTCTTTAGAATGAACATCAGAATGTTCTTTGGAAGCTTGAATTTCAAGTCAGCGGGGCCCTGTGGCTGACTTGCTCCATATGAAGAGGGTTCATTAGAATAATAAAATTAATAATAATAATAATAATAATAATAATAATAATATGATGTTTTTCTGTGTAGTTTCAAAGCTCATCCTGAGAACGCCGTCTGCAGTACTACCTATTTATCGATTTAACTCTGTTTCCATATATATAGATATATATATATATATATATATATATGACTATATATATATAAAAAATATATATATATACAATGGTACCTCGAGATACGAAATTAATCCGTTCCGAGGCGGCCTTTGTATCATGAGCTTTTCGTATCTTGGACGGCATTTTACATGTAAAATGCCTAATCCGTTCCAAGCCCTCCAAAAACACCCCAGTAAATTTCATAATGAAGCTAAATTGACCTATTAACAATGAAATACTACAATAATTTGGACCATTCAATATGTAACTTAATACGTACTGCTAATATACCTGTAAATAAAAGTGTATTAGTGTACCATGGTATACAAGAAATACTGTACGTTACGTATTGTAGTTAAAATGTGGAACGCTTACCTTTCGTAGTGAGGGCGATTCTCGCCGAAAAGTGGCGGCAGAGGAGGAGGACAAATTGCAGATACGTACGTACACTTAGCTTTACGAAACACATAAAAAAATGTAAGGAAAACATACATAAACTAAACTTTACGAAACACATTAACAAAACTGTAACACTTAACTTTACAAAAACTAAAATTAAAAATATTTTTTTCTTGTCTTTTTGATTTTTACATTTTTTTTTACTTTTTATACTTTACATTTTTTTTTTTTTTTTTTTTTACAAAATTTCAACTTCTTCACCACTTTCAACTTTCTGTTTTTTAGTATCACTTGGTTCTTCCTTTTTGCTTACTCCTGCTAGTACTAAAGGCCTCTTTAAAAAATAACTATCCAAGGAAGATTGCTTCTGTCTACTTTTCACAATGTTCCTGAAAGGACTCAGGCAAACGTCATCGAACTGTGCAAGCATACAACCTGTGTAAGCCTTTTCAGGGTGTCTTTTTTCTACATTTGATTGCACTTTATGAAAAGCAGCTAGAACATCCTTAATTTCTGCCGTTGTTCATAGGGTCGTCCTCCTCCTCGCCGCTGCTAGAGAACTCCTCTTGAACGACGTTATGTTGCATGGCCTCCAACTCCTTCAGGTCATCCGTCATAAGCTCCTCTTGGTGCTCCTCGAGAAGGTCATTGATGTCGTCCTCGTCGACGACCAGCCCCTTGGACTTGCCGAGTGCAACGATCTCGTCACGATCTGGTTGCAAAACAGTTTCAGGATCAACTGTTTCTGAATCTGCAGCACCAGCTTTGCCCACATCGAATCCCTCGAAGTCTCGGGCGGATACAGCATCAGGCCAGAGTTTCCTCAATGAGGCATTCAAGGTTCGCCTCGAAACCTCCTGCCAAGCTTGGTCGATGAGTCGGATGCATATCACAACATCGAAATGCTCCTTCCAAAATTGACGCAAGGTGAGGTTTGTGGTACTGGTGATGTCGAAACACCTCTTGAAAAGATGTTTCATATACAGCTTCTTGAAGTTTGATATCACTTGCTGGTCCATGGGCTGGAGGAGAGGGGTGGTGTTAGGCGGAAGATAAAGAACCTTGATGAAGGAATACTCCACTAGGATATCTTCCTCGAGGCCAGGAGGGTGAGCAGGGGCATTGTCCAACACCAGCAGGCCTTTCAGAGGGAGGCGCTTCTCTTCCAAGAATTTCTTCACTGTCGGGCCGAAACACAGATTTACCCACTTAGTGAACAAAAGCCTCGTTACCCAGGCTTTTGCATTAGCCCTCCACATCACTGGAAGCTTCTCCTTAAGCACTTTGTGGGCATTGAAGGCTCGAGGAGTCTCGGAATGATAGACCAGTAGGGGCTTCACCTTGCAATCCCCACTGGCGTTCGAACAAAGTGCGAGCGTAAGCCTGTCTTTCATAGGCTTACGCCCGGGTAGCTTCTTCTCTTCTTCCGTGATGTACGTCCGACGAGGCATTTTTTTCCAAAAAAGGCCAGTCTCATCACAGTTGAAGACTTGCTGAGAACTGTAGCCTTCCTTGGTCATCATCTCGTCGAACGTCTTTTTAAAGGCTTCGGCCGCTTTCGTGTCCGAGCTGGCCGCCTCCCAATGCCGCACCACTGAATGGATGCCAGTCCGTTTACGGAATTTCTTGAACCACCCATGCGAAGCCTTGAAGTCTGGGGTTGGCGTTGATGTCCCTTCTCCTCCGTCGTCTTCGGCCTGGGCAATCAAATTACCGAAAATAGCGCTGGCCTTGTGGGAGATTGCCGTCTCCATTATCGTATCGCCAGCGGTTTCTTTGTCTTGTATCCAGACAAGAAGAAGCCTTTCCATCTCGTCGTGCATGTGGGTCCTCTTGCTGGACAAAATAGTGATGCCCTTGGAAGGTGTAGCTGCTTTGATGGCATCCTTCTGCTTAAGGATGGTGCCTATTGTTGATGGATTACGGTCGTATTCCTTGGCGATCACACTCAATCACATACCAGCTTCATACTTCTTGATAATCTCCATCTTCGTCTCCAAAGAGAGGATCCTCTTCTTTCCGTGAATTTAAAGTTTCTTGGGACCCATGAATATGCATATACTGTACGTAATTATGTTATGTAGTACGTATACATATGGAGTAAAGTTCTCACACAACACGACAAAGTATACTATGTACTTACAACGTAATAAACTAACGAATTTATGTTAATAAATGAAATCTTATAGAACGAATGAATACCGCGTGTGTACGATACAGATAATGCCGTGCAGTGGCCGAAGAAGCAGGTACGTAGTAGATGCATGATGGGAGGGATGCTGACCAATAGGAGAGAAGGATCTCGTGGCGGTGACTAGCATCGGGAACCAATGGGAGAGCAGGAGGATGCCACGTGGTGAGTCTACTTAGTTGGCGGCGCGCGAGTTTGAAAATTGTTATTGGTGGTCCGGTGAATCTCGGACTTTACTGCAACAACCTTTCGTATCTTGAGCAATTTTCGTATGTAGAGCCATAAAATTTGTCGTATTTGCTTTCGTATCTTGAGTTTTTCGTAAGTTGAGCCTTTCGTATCTCGAGGTAACCACTGTGTATATATATCTATATTATATATCTATAATTATATATATATATATATATATTATATATATCTATATATATATATCATATATATATATACTATATATATTATATATATAATATATATTATATATATATATATATATATATATATATATATATATATAGATTATATTATATATATATATATATATATATATATTAATATATAGATATATATAATATGATATATGATATATATAGATAAATATATATATAATATATATATATTATATTAATATATCTATAGATATCCAATCACCTCAATGGTGAAGTGGACGAATTGTAACTATAACTGGACATGTTTTAAATTATGCGTTTATTCCCAAATTTGCGAGGGTATGTCGAATGCACACACACACACGCACACAATATATATTAATATATATATATATAGATATATATACATATATATATATATATATATATATATATATATCTAAATATATATATATATATATATATATATATATAAGTCATATCACATTACCGTAATCATATCATACATCTAGTTACAAATGCCTTTAATATCTAATTCACCCAATCACCTCGGAATTAATATATTTTCATATATGCTTAACCATTAAACACTACTTCCAAGATTATTAGCCTTCAATACATTTAGTTCTGTTTATTGCGGAATAGGGCTAATGGGCCATTGAGATATATCTCCTCATTATTCAATGTGTTATGGTTTTATTCTTCTTCGGTACCTCTGAATGTTTTCGTCTTCTACGTGAAAGAACTGGAAGAAGGAGTGAGTTCGGCTGAACCACAAACTTATCTTTTACCTCCGCGGCGCGAAATAGTATGTATATATTATCGTCTGCACTTGATCTCGCTGCAGTGGACAGGAAAGGCGGCGGCGGAGGACGAAAAATCCCATCCTTTGTATACCCCTTTATTTCGTGATTTCGAGAAACGGGGAAAAATCGACGAAACTCGATAAGAGTCCTTTTCCCACTTTCCAGGGCGTCTTGCTTTAACCCCCCCCCCCCCCCCCTCCACCCCCACCCCACCCCCTTTCCTATTCCCCCCGCCCTCGTCTCCCTTCTTCCTCTGCGACTTCTGCAAAAATCATTTCCACAGCGTAGGACGAATTAAACGCTTTTCCAAGTTTCGCTTGATGTGCAAATTACGAACAAAGGCCACGAGAAAATTGCAGCCCCGTTTTTTTCTCTCTTTTTTTATTTCCTTCTTTCTTATTTCACGTTTCGTTGAGAAAAGTCGAAATATTCGTTTCTCCCTCTTGCGGGAACCACTGACGCTAAAGCGTTAATACTGCAATGGTCATTTTTAGCTGCTAAAAGAAGTCGGGATGGGAATCATCGCCTCCAAGGAAAAGCAGGAAACTTTAGATTTGTGTGTGGGTGATTTTTTCGTCTTGCGGGTCCGTATACAAAAGGGGGAAATGGAAATCGGTTCGTGAAAGTGTATTTGTTGTGGCTCTGAGACGACATATGGATTCTTTTTTTAACTGTGAAGGCAGCCCATCCTTTATTATTACTGCATTGGACAGTATGGTCGTCTGGGTGACTTTTACATCGTATTGCAGTTTTTCAGAATGCAATGCTCTGTGGATGAAATTTTTGAATTATACCATAGTGAACACTGTAACATTATTTTGAAAGTGGACAAAAACCAGAAATTTTTAGTGCGGACTTTTTTATTAATATTTTGATAATAGTTATTTCATGAAAATCTTTGCATTTGTGTAACTTTACACTCATTCATACACACTTGTAATAATAGGCCCTTATAAATTTATATATGCACGTGTACATAAGCATATTAGTCCGCACATTTGAAAGTGCAAGCACTTAGGCATAAATTTTGAAACTTGGGGTGTTGGGGGGGAGGGATAGCGTTGGCAATTCGAACTTAACTAAGCACTGAGTTATAGCCATAATGAGAAAGAATGACACCTGGTCCTAAAAGAATTGTTTTTTCTTGTGCTTGGCTGCAATTCGCATGGAAGGTTAGCTTTTTCAAAATATAGTCAATGGGCGTTTTTATGCCTAATTGATATAAAAAAAAACCTATGAATCATTTGACGCCCACGTTCCAGAGATGAAGCTTCAATAAAACAATCCCTAGTTATGCTTGGGTACAAAATATGGTTAGAAATAAATCTGTAAGAGTGCTTTCAGGAATCGAACCGATTCCCGAAATCTCTGTAAAAATTAATTTTTAAAACAAATTTGTATCTAAGCATAACTGAGGATTTCTTTCTTCATTTCAAGACTCTTGCTGCTATGAGTATTTTCTAAATAATAATAACGCTATTGCATCCTGCAAAGGACACAAATCCTACAGAGGATTATTCAAAGCAAAGGTCTGACTTGCATCAACATTTGTCCCTCTTTCATGATAGTCTAGACATTCCTGATCAAAGAACACATCGTGAAGGAAGAGTCCAGAATTGATTCACATTTATTGTATAGAATAGATAGAAGGGAATTCATCTGAGTACAAAATACGTCCAGGGAAAAGATGAGAGAAAGTATTAGGGTATTCTAGGTAGTAATACTACTCCTTAGTGGTAGTGAGTCTGAAGTTTGCATCATCGTGGTATTTCAAAATTTGTCTAATGACGACTCGCACCAGGTGACGTCAGAGGGTGAAGTTCGTCCAGATAAATAAGACATGTTTAGCGTTCGCCCTTTTCCAGAGCTAGACACTCAAAAGATAATAATAATAATAATAATAATAATAATAATAATAATAATAATAATAATAATATAATAATAATAATGTTGCTAAAAATCCACAATTATATGATAAAATTATATATTAAAATATATTTCTATGTAAAAAACAAAAAAAAAAAAAAAAAGACTTTCGAACACCTGAACGGTGTTCCTCATCAGTGTAACGTTAAAATAATAATAATAGTGACTCTTGGTATTTCTGCAATCACTAGCCATGTTTATTGGATTGGTTTTTGTTGTTTGTTTTTGTGTAAAGATTTATTATGCTAAATTTAGCTACATTTCAAAACTAATCGTGTCTTTCATCTTTTACTCAAGAAGTTTCAATAGCCTGTTTAATTTTGATAATGAAACAAAAATGGTCTCCAAAAGTCATTCAAAATGTGAAATTTAAAAAGTCATAGCAGAGCTGGTTGAAGAGGACATTCATGGGGACAGCAGCAACCTTGGAGGCATAATGGGAGCTGCTGCGTCCTTCAGTTTAATGCAAAATATAATGAATATATAGAGTTTTTTTTTCAGTCATTCCATCTGTCCACCGCTCGCTCACTCACTCACTGACCATTGACTGGAGTCTGTGTTTCCATGTCTGAGGCCTAACTAAAGATGCAGAATATATCAATAATTCTTCTTCGGCAATTGCTTCCCTAAACTATTTATTTATTTATTCAATTAGATAGATAGATTAATGATAATAATGAACATTAGATTTCCTCCTTTGGCTGAAGCAGAAGAAGGAGAAGAAGGAAGATGGAGGAGCCAGAGAGAAAATCAGAGGTACAGACAGCAACAAAAACGG
>NC_087224.1:16235516-16280516 GCF_015104395.2 Macrobrachium nipponense | reverse complement strand
ATCACTTCTGCCCTTGACAAACAGACGTCAAGAGTTCAACTCGCCTTGGCAAGATGTCAGCAGAAGGAATAATGAAGCGGAGAAATAATCTGGGAAAAGCGCACCGCGGCCCTTTTAATAAGATGAAGCGAGTTACATAGGTAGTAGGCTGACTAGGAGAAGTCAATATGAGACTGGAGGGGCGTCGAGGCGGGATTACGGGAGAGGGGAGACGAGCAGAGAAGCAGAAAAGGTGAGACTGCTACTAATTAGAAGACGACCCCAGTAAGGTAAATATGTCATGTAAATGTGAGAGAGAGAGAGAGAGAGAGAGAGAGAGAGAGAGACTAATTAAGACAGTACAAGGAACTGTAAGGGGGGTGTGGCCGTGGGAGCTTGGGATGGGGATGATGGACATCCAAGGAACGGGGTCTAGTGGATACTAGGGCGTAACTGAAGAAGGTATGTGGTGTGTGTGTGTGTGTGTGTGTGTGCGGGCGTGCGTATGCGCTTATGATGTATGCGTACGAGAGAGGAGAGAGTCTTCAATTCTGGTTTTAAAGGCATCGACTGTAATTAGGCATTTACTTGTAGTATTAAACCCTTGAGTATACAAGTAAAGGGACGCCATTTTCGACGACTTGGATACAACTTTCCATAACTAGAGTGATAAGGGTATCTACGGTGCATCACTGTACTGTGACTGGCAGTAATAAGTAAAAATCCAGTTACGTACACGAGCAAGTAAGACTGTATGTATGAAAATACAAAAATGAATAAGATAGAGCTTCGGCAAATTTATGAAAATACAAAAATGAATGAAATAGAGCTTCAGCAAACTGAATAAAAACCACATTTGTTTCTTAAAAAGATAACGGCTGACGAATTACTGCAAACTTCCGGATTTAATCGTGAAATGACAGTCACGTCGTGGTTATATCTCCGTATCTGTGTGCCAGACGTTGTGATCTTCACTACTTTTCGTTCGTACGCTGCCCGCTAGTGGCGAGCAGGTGATTAGTAACAGGTTAAGTATATCTTAATTTTACCAGACCACTGAGCTGATGAACAACTCTCCTAGGGCTGGCCCGAAGGATTAGATATTTTTACGTGGCTAGGAACCAATTGGTCACCTAGCAACGGGACCTACAGCTTATTGTGGTATCCGAACCACACTATATCGAGAAATGAATTTCTATCACCAGAAATAAATTCCTCTGATGCCGCGTTGGCCGAGCCGGGATTCGAACTTCGGACCACCGGATTGGCAGCCGAGCGCGAAAACCACTCGTCCAGCAAGTAACAGGTGGACAACATATGTCATGAGAAACCTTACCTAGGTATGCTGAGCGAGTGAGATTTGTAATCAGATACAGATAAACTTTAATATTTGCTGGAAGTGAATCAGGTTACTGAAGAGAAGAAGGATGTCTATGTCAGCTCTATTGAAAGGAAGGTGACATTAGAAAAAAATTGATAAGAAATAAAAAAAAAACTATCCAAAAAAATCACGGCTCTGTATCATGATATGCGGTGGGAGGTTGGAACCAGCATTCTTTGGAACTTGGAATTTTAAGTCAGTGACCACTTTTTTGTGCTTATTCTATGTGAATAGGTTTCATCTACTGAAATAATAATAATAGTAATAATAATAATAATAATAATAATAATAATAAGAAGAAGAAGAAGAAGAAGAAGAAGAAGAAGAAGAAAGTATCACTCACTGATGTCCCAATACCAGAAAGAAAGGGAAAAAATGGATAGTATCAAGACCTGAAAATAGAATTAAGAAGGATATGGGATATGCCAGTGGAAATTGTACCCATATTCATCCAGAAAAACTAGAGGCTGAAGTAGCTCCAGAACTCATGCAGAAGAGTGTGCTCCTAGAAACAACGCACATACTAAGAAAAGTGATAGACTCCTAAGGAGGCAGGATGCAACTCGGAACCCCACACTATAAATACCACCCGGTCGAATTGGAGGACTGTGATAGACCCAAAAGGAAAAAAATATATTAGTAATTGAAAGATTCACGAAGGGAAATTAGTATTTGTTTAGCTATGTAGAATAATATATAGCGAGAGTGAGGCCTTCTTGAATAAGATTCAAAAAATTTCTGTAGTTATATGATTGCTCTGCCAGAAAGCTAATATATTCGCGAAATTGCGTCTTCATCATCTCGAATATTACCTCTTATTTTATGTTTGACATTTTCGTAAAAAAGTTCATTTCGTAATATCTATGTCTCGATTGCAAGGCCATATTTTCATTTGCCTTTCAATACTTCCTCAGAAAAGCGGAAGGCATCAAACATGTCCGTATGAACCTTTGGACGATAAATTTTCAAAAGCTTTCCGGGCTTATAAAAGATGAAAGAATCAGTTACAAAGCACATAACAAAAGGAGACGATAACGAGACATGAAAAATCACAGGGAAACTCGTAGTGCTAGATCGAGTTTGCAAGATGAGAGGGGAGTTTGTTTACTTAAAACAATAAAAAAAGATCAATAGAAACTGAACTATAACAAGTTTCCAGAAGACCTGAGCGCATGAATTCATAGTTTCAACAAGAGCAGACCTTTGAGACGAGAGTTTCCACAAATGCAGAGGCTATGGAACAGAAAAGCTTCAAGAAGAGCACAAGCTTTTAAACGGGGGAAGTTCCAAGGAAAGTAAAAGCTGTGAGACGGAATATTTCAAAAAGCGCAAATTATGTGAAGAAGAAAGTATTCAACAAGCACAGGAGTTTTGAAACTGAAGAAAAGATTCAGCATTTACATAAGCTATGAAACAAGGGAACGTAAACAAGGGCAGAAGTTGCTAAACACTTTTTAAGTAGAATTTCAACCAGCAATGAACATAGAAAACACAAATTTCAACAAATGAACAAACTAGAAAACAAGAGTTTCAACAAACAAAGAATCTGAGAAACAGGAGTTTCAACAATTAAAGAATCTACGAAACAGGAGTTCCAATAAGCAAAGAACCTAAGCAACAGGCGTTTCAACAAGCAAAGAAGATGGGAAACGGCAGTTTCAACAAATGAAGAAGATAGGAAACAGAAGCTTCAACAAGTGAAGAAGATAAGAAATGGGAGATTCAACAAGCGAAGAAGATAGGAAACGTGACTTTCAACAAGCGAAGGAGATACGAAACAGGAGCTTCAACAATCAAAGAAGATAGGAAGGGGGAGCTTCAACAAGCGAAGAAGATAGGAAAAAAAGAAGATATGAAACAGGAGTTTCAACAAGCAAAGAAGATAGGAAACAGGAGTTTCAACAAGTGGTGAAAATAGGAAACGTGAGCTTCAACAAGTGAAGAAGATAGGAAATGAGAGTTTCATTAAGCGAAGAAGATAGGAAACAGGAGCTTCAAAAAGCGAAGAAGATAGGAAACAGGTACTTCAACAAGTGATGAAGATAGGAAACGGGAGTTTCAACAAGTTAACGCAGAAGATAGGAAACGGGACTTTCAACAAGTGAAGAAGATAGGAAATGAGAGTTTCATTAAGCGAAGAAGGTAGGAAACGGGAGCTTTAACAAGCGCAGAAGATAGAAAACGGGAGCTTCAACAAGCGAAGAAGATAGAAAACGGGAGCTTCAACAAGCTAAGAAGATAGAAAACGGGACCTTCAACAAGCGCAGAAGATAGAAAACGGGAGCTTCAACAAGCGAAGAAGATAGAAAACGGGACCTTCAACAAGCACAGAAGATAGAAAACGGGAGCTTCAACAAGCGCAGAAGATAGAAAATGGGAGCTTCAACAAGAGAAGAAGATAGGAAACGGGAGTTTCAACAACCGAAGAAGATAGAAAACGGGAGCTTCAACAAGCGAAGAAGATAGAAAACGGGAGCTTCAACAAGCGAAGAAGATAGAAAACGGGAGCTTCAACAAGTGAAGAAGATAGGAAACGGGAGCTTTAACAAGCGAAGAAGATAGGAAACGGGAGCTTTAACAAGCGAAGAAGATAGGAAACGGGATCTTCAACAAGAGAAGAAGATAGGAAATGGGATCTTCAACAGAGAAGAAGATAGGAAACGGGAGTTTCAACAAGAGAAGAAGATAGGAAACGGGAGTTTCAACAAGAGAAGAAGATAGGAAACGGGAGTTTCAACAAGAGAAGAAGATAGGAAACGGGAGTTTCAACAAGCGAAGAAGATAGGAAACGGGAGTTTCAACAAGCGAAGAAGATAGGAAACGGGAGTTTCAACAAGAGAAGAAGATAGGAAACGGGAGTTTCAACAAGAGAAGAAGATAGGAAACGGGAATTTCAACAAGAGAAGAAGATAGGAAACGGGATCTTCAACAAGAGAAGAAGATAGGAAACGGGAGTTTCAACAAGAGAAGAAGATAGGAAACGGGAGTTGCAACAAGAGAAGAAGATAGGAAACGGGATCTTCAACAAGAGAAGAAGATAGGAAACGGGAGTTTCAACAAGAGAAGAAGATAGGAAACGGGAGATGCAACAAGAGAAGAAGATAGGAAACGGGATCTTCAACAAGAGAAGAAGATAGGAAACGGGATCTTCAACAGAGAAGAAGATAGGAAACGGGAGTTTCAACAAGAGAAGAAGATAGGAAACGGGATCTTCAACAAGAGAAGAAGATAGGAAACGGGATCTTCAACAAGAGAAGAAGATAGGAAACGGGATCTTCAACAAGAGAAGGAGATAGGAAACGGGATCTTCAACAAGAGAAGAAGATAGGAAACGGGATCTTCAACAATAGAAGAAGATAGGAAACGGGAGTTTCAACAAGCGAAGAAGATAGGAAACGGGAGTTTCAACAAGAGAAGAAGATAGGAAACGGGAGATTCAACAAGAGAAGAGGATAGGAAACGGGAGTTTCAACAAGAGAAGAAGATAGGAAATGGGAGTTTCAACAAGCGAAGAAGATAGGAAACGGGAGTTTCAACAAGAGAAGAAGATAGGAAACGGGAGTTTCAACAAGGGAAGAAGATAGGAAACGGGAGTTTCAACAAGAGAAGAAGATAGGAAACGGGAGTTTCAACAAGGGAAGAAGATAGGAAACGGCAGTTTCAACAAGCAAAGAAGATAGGAAACAGGAGTTTCAACAATAGAAGAAGATAGGAAATGTGAGTTTCAACAAGCGAAGAAGATAGGAAACGGGAGTTTCAACAAGAGAAGAAGATAGGAAACGTGAGTTTCAACAAGCGAAGAAGATAGGAAACGGGAGTTTCAACAAGTGAAGAAGATAGGAAACGGGAGTTTTAACAAGCGAAGAAGATAGAAAACGGTAGCATCAACAAGCGAAGAAGATAGGAAACGGGAGTTTCAACAAGTGCAGAAGGTAGAATACGGGAGTTTCAACAAGTGCAGAAGATAGAAAACGGTAGCATCAACAAGCGAAGAAGATAGGAAACGGGAGTTTCAACAAGTGCAGAAGGTAGAAAACGGGAGTTTTAACAAGCGAAGAAGATAGAAAACGGTAGCATCAACAAGCGAAGAAGATAGGAAACGGGAGTTTCAACAAGTGCAGAAGGTAGAAAACGGGAGTTTCATCAAGCGAAGAAGATAGGAAACGGGAGCTTTAACAAGCGAAGAAGATAGGAAACGGCACTTTCAACAAGCGAGGAAGATAGAAAACGGGAGTTTCAACAAGCGAAGAAAACAGGAAACGGGAGTTCCCTCAAATGAAGAAACCAGGAAACAGGAATTATCTGCAGCGATAGTATTGGTAGTGATAATTATAGTGATAACAGAAATATATTGTAAGGGGAATCGAGCAGGTTCTTGGAAGCTCATGTTGCATATATGTAATTTAGTATATATTTAAACTTACATCAGTATTAAGGTTTTTCACATGCAATAATAATAATAATAATAATAATAATAATAATAATAATAATAATAATAATAATAATAATAATAGTTAGAACCATAACATGTATATCCAGATAATCATTAAAACTACTCTTCTCTAACAAAAGAAAATCAGTTTTAAAAACTCGGAAATTTCATGCTATGTAAGTCGAGATACTGCAAGAATATCATTAATTACTAACAGCATGAAAACTGCATCGTCTCAGAAAAATAGTTATTGTAAAACATTTTATTCCTCCTGTGAATTCAAAACAATACAGTGTAGGCCCTCCAGACCCTCTAGGTCCCCGACACCCCCCTCAAAGAAACAGTTTGCACAGGCTTGTATGAAAAATAGCCGGAGATCTCTCGGGAAATGGCAAAATCTTGCTATAAATAATAAGAACTCATTAAGATATGATCTCCCCGCCCCCCAACCCTGGTCTGGGTACCAGCACCTGACGCCATCTTGCCTTTCCAGGTGCCTCCTCCTCCTCCACTTGGGAGCCGAGTGAGTCAAAGTATGAGAGTCGAAACTTCCGGGTTGTTGACCTTTCAATAAAACTTTCCAGGAACCCGAGGGCAGAATTTCTATGAAGCCTCTCTCGCGCCACAGCTTGTTAACGACAGTCGTCACTTTCGTAATTGTTCAGTTTGGGCTCTTGCTAACTGCTGCTGCTGCTGCTGCTGGCACTTGAGACATAAGGCTGGCAATGTCGTCTCTAGGACGGATTAAGTAGAGACTCACAGACTTATAAACATAATTTTATTTCCATCTGTCGTTATTAATCTACATTAATTATCGCATGACTGCAACCTTGTGGCATTTGAATGAACTGCAAGAGCTTGTATGAACCCCATTTTGGAAATAGCCACCATTCGAGCTTTGATGCATACATCCCGTTATATGTGAATAAAATTGAGAAAGTAGGGAAATTATTGCCATCGGGTAGGAATTTGTAGATATATTCCTTAGAGATTAAACATAGTTTACCGCTTTTTGAATATAGTGTGAAATGACTTCATCACAGGCGTTGCCAAGAAGTCTGTGAGACGACAGCCTATGAGTCAACAGTACTTACCATTTCTTATCAGTAGGGCACGATAACGAACCCTTCGTCTCTGGTCACGACTATGGACACATTTCTATACCAAACCGTCGGCAAAATCCATTCGCGAGATCGTCGACATATTCTGAGTTAAGGGTGGGGCTGATCTGTTAGATATGTTTTTTTTTATCAAGAAAGAGCAAAGTCTTTGTTTACGAAAACTTGCTGTCATGGATTCAGTATCTATAGCAATGTTATGAAAGGAATATAGCCAAAATGTGGTGTTGATGTCCACAATCTAGGTTTGCTTGCGTGAATCTTATAATATTCTGTAATGCAGTGAATGAAAACGCATTCTTTTCATGAGAATAATCTCTCGGTATAAGTAGGATATGAAGTGTGTTCTGCTTTCATCTAAAGTAAGGGCGCCAAATGGAATGAAAACAGTAAATCTCCACATTAACATAAAAAGCCAGTTTGTGAGCCAGAGATGAGGGCACAGACGTAATCTTGTCTGGTGCTACATAAAAAAGAGCAGCATTTTTCGTTAAAAAATCCATAGAAATGTAATTTAATGGCAGTTATCACTCAACCGAAAGCTGCAAATCTTGTAAATCCCGTCATGAAGCTGTTCGATGCCTTTTTCCTGAAGAAATTATCTCAACTGTATTGGCACCCATTCACAATACTTTTGATGATGAACATCTATGCAGTTTATTGATTACTCTTGAAAAGAACGAATTTCTTATAAAGTATCTTTACTATCATTTGTCTGCTGAATCAAGAAGTTTCAGTGTTGCGTACTTCGATGTGAACAAAGATTTTGGTTTGATAGATCATAATGTCACTTGACAAGGAAGTTTGGAGAACACAGCTGCTAGGATTGTTGCTTCAGTGTAATGAAGACGATGAAACTTTTTAGAAATTGAAGGCATTAATTAACAATAGTTCAGTATTTGGAAGGCGTATTTTAGAGAAAATATGAACTATTAGATGCTTGACTGAGTTTACATATAGGCTGAAGGAAAAACATCGTAGGGATTCTTAATCAGTTTACAGGGTAGATTCAGAAAATTATCAAACACCCACAGCTCAGAAACTTAAGAAGTGTGATAAAAACTTAGCGTTTTATTTCTTATTAATTTATTTGTTTATTTTGACGACAGTGACACTGGCTACAGTTGAGAAAGAAAGTAACAGATGTTTAAAACAGCACACACTAGAATTTGACAGTGATGTGATGTTCTTTCACTTTCAGTAGTGACAGCACCTATGAACTTGTCAATCTTATTGCTTGCCTCGTTTGTCCTTTAGCAGATAATTATTCTCTCTACCTTACCTTGTCTTTTTGTTGATTGTTCATCCCTCTATATATGTCCTTTCGTTCTTCCATCCCTCCTGTCTTCTGCACACAAACTTGAGTTGCATTTATCTCCTGGTTATGATCTTAGCACTCTATCTGAATGGTATTCCCCAATTTGTATAGGTCTATGTATGCAAGAGGAAAATTCCCCTTTTTGATAGTGGACTCTCTCTAGTCCACTTTTTTCCACACAGTTTCAATGAAGTTTCTTGGAAACATCACTAACTTTCTTTACTGCAAATTGCCGAGTCCCAGGAATCTAAGCATTTTCTTTTAGCGACGTTGCTTCTCCCCTCTTCCCCGTTATTGCCTTTATTTGTCCGTGTGTTTAATATTCCTCTCATATCCAGAGAGGGCCTTCTTTCGTGTCCCCATCTGCATCTATGACAGCTCTTTCCAAAAACTGATGCTCTGTGCTGAAGATGTGCAGTCTGTTCCTGCAAGACGGTTTCATTTCTACTGCGAAAATTGACAGCACTTATTGTTTCCTCTTTTGTTTATTTATTTATTTTGTATTTCATTAATGTTTGGACCTGGATTGTTGATATATATATATTATATATATATATACTATATATCTATATATATATATATATATATATATATATATATATATATATTATATATATACATATAATATACTAACTACTATAAAATAATAATAATAATAATAATAATAATAATAATAATATAATGATAAAGAGAAGGTAAAACTGAATCGTACTTGTTCGGTACAATCCGAAGAAATTTGAATGACGCCCTCGAGAAGAAGTCAGCCTCCACCTCCATCATTCTAAATACCGAAGACTTGAAGAAACCTTTCAGAAGTCATTCCTGGCAAAGAGAGTCTCTTTAAAAAGAATTCCGGGATTCTTTCTGGCGCTGTATATCTCCCTGTAATTTACACTTGCTTTCCTTTCATTAGCATACTAATGGACAGCAATTATAATTTTCTCCAGAAAAGCTTTTGACCATTTTCGTTATTTCACCGTTCCCCAACTCTTCCACTTGTGACTTCTCCCTCATAAGTATGACTAAGAGGTCGGTTGTCCCGGCTGCTTATAAGTACCCTTCTCCAACATACTAATGACTTCTTCTTCTCCTTCTTCTTCTTCTTCTTCTTCCCTCATTCCGCACTCCTCCCCGCCTCTTTCTCCCTCCACCTACAGTCCTCAACCGCCCAACGCCCCAGTATCCAGTCTCCCTTGGAAAAAAGAAAGAAAAGTCCTCTCTTTTTCTATTTTTAATACAAAGAAGGTAGGCTAATGCTGTCTAATGTCGTTGCTTTAAGAGTGTCCTGATTTATGTGGCCTTGTCTAAAAGTGTCACGGGAAGAGGGAGACAATTTTTTTTATATGTATATGGATGGTGCTGTTCTCTGAGGGGGAAGGATTTTAGTTTTTATCAAGGGAAAATCCCCGATGCAAATTTTTGAAGTCGTCGTCCTCAGCTGTTGAGAGAAAGTTCGTGGGGCTGAAAATCACAATATGATAAAATGTTGTGTTTCCTTGTGATCCTTTTTATGCCTGGAACACCTGTGGTCTTCTGTTATTGAAATCCCCTTTACAAAGGCTAGCTGTTGTCCTAGCATGTCATGTCTATGACTATGCAGAATGAAGGTTCTGGGTCAGATCTATAACTGTGGAAAATGAAGGTCCTAGTCAGATCTATAACTATGGAAAATGGTCCTGTATCAGATCTATAACTCTGGGAAATGAAGGTCCTGGGTCAGATCTGTAACTATGGGAAATGAAGGTCGTGGGTCAGATCTATTACTATGGAAAATGAAGGTCGTGGGTCAGATCTGTAACTATGGGAAATGAAGGTCCTAGTCAGATCTATAACTATGGAAAATGAAGGTCCTAGTCAGATCTATAACTGTGGAAAATGTAGGTCCTGGGTCATATCTATAACCATGGGAAATAAAGGTCCTGGGTCATGTCTATGACTATGCAGAATGAAGGTCCTAGGTCAGATCTATAACTATGAGAAATGAAGGTTCTAGTCAGATCTATAACTTTGGAAAATGAAGGTCCTAGTCAGATCTATAACTATGGAAAATGAAGGTCCTGGGTCAGATCTATAACTATGGAAAATGAAGGTCCTAGTCAGATCTATAACTATGGAAAATGAAGGTCCTAGTCAGATCTATAACTATGGAAAATGAAGGTCCTAGTCAGATCTATAACTAGGAAAATGAAGGTCCTAGTCAGATCTATCAATTTGGAAAATGAAGGTCTAGTCAGGATCTATAACTGGGAAAAATGAAGGTCCTGAGGTCCGGTGTCAGATCTATAACTATGGAAAATGAAGGTCCTAGTCAGATCTATAACTATGGAAAATGAAGGTCCTAGTCAGATCTATAACTATGGAAAATGAAGGTCCTAGTCAGATCTATAGGATAATGACTGTCTTGGGTCAGATCTATAGCTTTGCAGATAGAAAGTTCTCGGACCAAAACTTTGGGATGGTACGTTACATCTCTGCAGTTGTGACTTACTTTCTTAACCCTATTGTGTCTTACCTTCATTTTTTATAGTAGGGTAAAATGACCTACTTTAGCTTAGCTATAGTTCTGACCCTGGACCTTCATTTGCTTGTTGGCGGAATGACGAGAAGCGTTTGTAGATCGCTCAGAATCTTGAGCCCGGAACGCTAATATCTAGGTTATAAATTATCCAAGGGTTCAAGGTATCCCAATGTAAACTAGTGCAGTCAAGAAATTCTGCAGAAAATTTTAAAAACATGATATAAAAACGTATTAATGTTGAATTAGCTCTACGCTTATCAAATAATTATTGTCTTCTATATATATATATATTATATATATATATATATATATATATATATATATATATATATATAGATATATATATATATATATATAATATTATATATAAAGTAAACAGGGAATTACAATTCATATCCATTCTCAGTTGCAATCCGAGTTGTACCCTAGTGTCTTTCATGTGAAGATTCATATAAGTGGACGAGTGTTTGTAATTTCATCGCGAGAAGCCTTCTCAGAGATCATCATCCTTGGGTGGGATGAGCAAATTTGCTAAGGATTCACGATAGACTTGTCTGAATTACTGTTATAACACTGAGCAGACGTAATTCTATGAGTAAGCACTCGGGCCGTGATTGCGTGTAGATCGTTCTGCAAAGAGTAAGAGATTTATATGTGATGGATAAATTCCCAAAGATTCCGCGTAGGCGAGTGGACCTCCCTCACCCTGGAAAGTTTGCTAAAGAACAGAAATTGATGTGGATGGGAGAGGGCTGGAGTGTGCTGTAATATGAAAGGTGAAAGAGGGGAATTGAGTAATGCAGTGTAAACTTGAAATAGGAGGAGGCGAACTCAAGAGAGAGTATAACAGATTGGCTGTTTTCATTCCCAGATCATTTTATAAGGACCATTTATTAAATTGTTTATAATTCACGAGCCTCAGGATAGATAGTGGGAAGTGAGAGCTCTACCTGTGGCTTTGGATTAAACTGTGCTGGTTTTGCTGTTTTTAGTTTTCTGAAATGAAAATTATTTTGCCGGCTTTGTCTGTCCGTCCGCCATTTTTTTTGTCCGACCTCAGATCTTAAACACTGCTGAGGCTAGAGGGCTGCAAATCCGTATGTGGCTCATCCACCATCCAATCATGAAACATACTAAATTGCAGCCCTTTAGCCTCGGTAGTTTTCATCTTATTTACGGCTAAATTTAGCCATAATGGTGCTACTGGTTAAAGTTTCATGGGCCGAGGCTCAAAGAGCATTATACCAAAAGATAGATCTATTTTCGGTGGTCTTGATTGTACGGTCTACAGAAAACTCGATTCTGCCGAAGAAACTTCGGCGCATTTTTGTACGTGTTTTTGTTTTTTCTTAGTTCTTAAGTTTTACAGAACACACACACACACACACACACAATTCTTTAAACATCTATCTTTTTGCCTGTGAATTGGAGGGGGCTTTCCATCGTAGTTATTTAAGAGCTGGAATGTTAGACATTAGTTAACATTGTTTGTCTGTAGATTATGTTCTCAGTGATGACTCCAGTTGAGTTTACTAAACCTTGAGACTACTGAAGGGAGGAAATAATCCGTAAAATAATTAGCATTCATAGATGACCTTACTATCTGATAGCAAACGTTTTTAGTAATTTTGTTTATTTTTATTCCCACTGTGATGTAAAAGACGACTAAAAATATTTTGGCGTTGGTGAGTGCTGGATCTTTAGATACGTGATTATTTTTTACTAGTTTATAGCTGACAAGAAAACAGCAGGGCCTTGTTGTGTGTGGAAGAAAGCAGAAGGTGCTCGGATTACTGGGATAACTATGCTAATACCGCTCTAGTCATGAGATAGCCAATGAAAATTATTCGGAGTAGTTCTTGTGTTAAGTATATTATAAACCATAGCGGGGTTGGTTACTCCTTGTCATCCTTTATTTTAGTATTTTTTTCTTTCTTGTTCATCACACGACTTCTTCCTAGAAGATGGCGGTACCAGCAGTTGATTGCATTTCGATTACCAACAGCTGTTTTTTGGGATAGGGATGAGTTTCCTAGACTATGGCTTTCTTGGGCACTCGGCTGTCAAAGGTACCCACCCAGCACAGCACAGCTGGGTCTACGGGTAGAGGCTCGCATGGATCAAACCAGAACTTTGCGAATGAGAACCACTACTATACCATGGCATTATGCTACAGGCTAAGTATTTATTTATTAATTAATTGTTCTTTATACTACTCCAGCCTTCTCATTTTCACTGATTACTTAGCTTTACAATAAATCAGTTGGTTTAGTTACATCGAAGCATTTATGTTCCACCACGCATATCTGCCAGAGTTTCAAAGTTATCAAGAAGACGTGAACTAACAAGAAGCTAAAATGTATCTCATGTTGAAGAAAACCTGGCCAACTTTGCCAGGAAGGTTTTACAAAATATATTGTTTATGATGAAGTACTAAGTTAGGTTGAGTGATGTTTGGAATAAGAAAAAAATCATATAAAGTTCTCAATATTGGTGTGAATCTATATGAGGGACGTTGTCATGACAGTTTATTTGTATTATTGCAACTCATGGTTATCATAGCTTATTCATCCAGTTTTCATTTCCTTGCTAGAGTAATCCAAGGCAATGTAACAGCCCATTACCTCGATCGTCGTCTCTCAGTCCTTTTTCCCTGCTTTGCAAGGAGGTTTCTCTGTCTCGCCTCTTTACTACAGGTTCTACTCACATATTGTTCTGTTGAGTTTCTTTGCTTTGCAAGGAGATTTCTCTGTCTCGCCTCTTTACTACAGGTTCTACTCACATATTGTTCTGTTGAGTTTCTATGCTTTGCAAGGAGGTTTCTCTGTCTCGCCTCTTTACTGCAGGTTCTACTCGCATATTGTTCTGTTGTGTTTCTATGCTTTGTATGGAAGTTTCTCTGTCTCGCCTCTTTTCTACAGGTTCTACTCACATATTGTTCTGTTGAGCTCAAGGAGAGAAACCATTTCTCCTCACTGACATACTAATGCATAACTTTGGAATCCACTCCTCTTCCTGAATCCTTTTCAATAGCTCTTACAACCTACCAGTTTTTAAGAAATGGGTGTGTTTTTCTGTTCCCACCCGGCTTCAGAATCCATTCCGCCCCCTTGTCATGTGTTTACGGGTCTGGGCTACATATAGACATTAGTATTACAGCCCCATAGACTACAGCATAAAAAATACTTTTACGAGTCAAACATTCGTACTTTTTTTTCGTGTTAGTCAGATTATTACTTGAATTCAGTACAAGGAATGATGACATTGTAATGCTCTTACATCACCTATAAGATATTTTCATCTATGTCACTGACTTCGGGCGATGAAGGCGCTCGTAAAAATCCTGTGTGTTGCATAAATCAGAGTAGAAAAACAATTTTGTGGCATTCCATTTTTTAGAAAGAGATGCGATAAAGGAGGTCAGAAAACAGAATTCCAGTAACCGGAATAAACAGTTAATTATACGGTATTTTTGCTGCGTCGGAATTGTTTCGCTGTCGTGAAAAATGAGAAAATATTCAGAAGGCAATTCTGAATGTCAGGTGTCAGTGTCGGGCAATCAGTCAGTCCTTTTCTCCGTATTTAAACGGCGGTTTTCCCCTTCAGGTTATAATTAGCAGCAGTTCCATCTACTCTCCGTTTATCAGTCTATCTGTCAGTCACCTTTTGACAGGGGTTATAATGATTAACTTTATCCGTCTGTCTACTTGTCCGTCTGTCAGTCCTTTCGTGCTGCTTTTGATAGCTGTTCCTATTCCCGTCATGGATTTAATTATAAGCACTATCCACATATCACTATCTGTGCTGTGCATCAGTTCCTCTCTCCTTGCATTTGATAGTGGTTTTCCCAGCAAAGTTATGATCAGAATTTCTGTCCAGTCCTTGCTTAGCGTCTCAGTGGCGTGGTTGGTATGGTGTTTGCATCCCACCTCGGTGGTCGCGTGTTCGATTCTCGGCCATTCATTGAGGAGTGAGAGATGTGTATTTCTGGTGATAGAAGTTCACTCTCGACGTGGTTCGGAAGTCACGTTGGTCCTGTTGCTGAATAACCGATGGTTCCATGCAACGTAAAAGCACCATACAAACAAACAAACACCCTTCTTTTGGAACAGCTTTTCCCCTTCTTCTGTCTACCTGCTCTATCTCTCTCTCTGCATATTAGAATTATATTTAATTGCACAGTTAAGTTATTTCTCTTCCAGATAAAATATAAACATTATGATTATATAATTCATCCTATTATGGAATAACTTGCTAAGAACATTTTTTTTGCATACAAGTCTAACACCCAGATCTTCATACAAACATCTCAGTCGTTTTCGTCCTTCAGTTCATCTAAAGATATTGTTTTTTGGTTAGATAATAGATCAGAAAAATGCTATTTGATCACTCAAAGCCAAATCTATACCAGGGTGCAACTCTTTTCGTTTAAAACTTACATTTCATAAATGCAAAACGTAATTTGATTCTTTTGTTATAGTATCGTTTCTCTTTCGTAAAAATAAAAAAATGTATGCATTGTAGGATCCAACACAAACATATGTATGCAAATTCACGTGTCACATAACTTACCATGGCCCATGCATTATTTAGATCACAAGGACTAGCATTGCTTTACACAATGAATAATTATTGTAGAGTCCACTGGATACATGTGACAGTTCCATGTATCCTGACGGTGATGACGATGCTATCTCATTTAAAGCATCCTCGTATTTTTAAGATACCTTTTCCACTGGAAGACTTGAAATCCCAGTCGAAGTGAATGAAGAAATTCACCCTCTAGGTGGGAGTCTAACTTACTTGTTTCACAAATCATCATCATCATCATCATCATCATCATCATCATATCATCATCATCATCACCATCATCATCATCATCATCATCATCATCATCATAATAATAATAATAATAATAATAATAATAATAATCAATAATAATAATAATAATAATAATAACTGAAAAACCAAACAAAAACTTCTTTCAGTTTTCTTCTGAAGATTGAAAAAGAAACCCACAAAATCACTGTGTAACTTGTTTACTTCTAAGTATTTACATTTAATTTTACTCCACACTCGAGTACTTTCAGGCCCTATCTGTGGCCCATTTTCAAGAGATGAGTAGGTTGTCAGCCTGGGTCAAGACCCAGCAGTCTTCTCCATTTTAATAATAATAATGATAATAATAATAAGGTAGGGACCTCATATCATTATTATTGTAATAAAATATCTTGTGGTTTTGTCCTAAGGAAAAGATAAAGAAGGAAGTCGCAGCAAAACATGGTTGAGAGCGAACAAAGATAAGTTAAACATGATATGAAACAGGGTGACAAGCGGAAGTATTCAAGGCCAAAAACCATGCTGACAAACTATTGCACTACAACAGCCCAGACTTTATCCAGGCCTAAACTTTAAAAATGTATCTGAATTCAGTAACACATGTGTTAGCAACACCTAAAATGAATTTCAGTCCTCCTTAGTGTTAAATCGTTAAGACAGACTTTAATCTTCTGACCAGCCCTGGATGAAAACCCGGCTTGGGAGAAGAACTAGGTTACAAATTTCCTTTTAAATGTCAAGGGGTTCCCTGGAAAACCCAGAAATATGAAAAGTAGTTACTAAAACACGCACATATATATATTTATATGTATATATACATACATTATATACAAACACACGCCACCGTTCGTCCCACGTGCCGCGTAGAAACGCTCCGTGTATCATCGCTTCCTAAACACAGCGCCTGTTGTATAATCATTAATCTAACAGACAAGAAAATGCTGTAATGCATGATGCTTCCATTACAGCTGAATAGCGATGCTCTTTACCCCTAATGAGCTGAATAATTGATATGTGCAGTTGTCATCACATCAAACGAATAATTCATGAGGAATAAAACCCTTTGTAAGGACATTCCTGCTCATCATTCCAAATGGAACTACTCCTCCTCCTCCTCCTCCTCCTCCTCCTCCTCCTCCTCCTCCTCCTCCTCCTGCCTATTTCCTCCTCATTGTCTGGCTCTTTGATAACGTCTCTCTCTCTCTCTCCTCTCTCTCTCTCTCTCTCTCTCTCTCTCTGTGTGTGGTGTGTGTGTGTGAGGAGAGAGTTTAGTATACATTATGTATTATATATTTATTTTATATTATATATTATTATATATAATATATATAGATATATATATATGTATATATATATATGTATATATATATATATATATATATATATATATATATATATATATATATATATATATATATATATAATACGTTAATGGAACATTGCAGCTTATGAGGTCACTGATCATAACTGATATTTGCGTGCATGTGTGTTCCAAACATATATATATTTAAATTATTTACCTGGACACTGTGTCTGTTGATAGGGTTGGCTACAGAGTAACACAAGACAAAGGTTACCCCACTAAGAGAAGGTACTAACCAAACGCAAGTATTGTTTTCTCGTTATTCTGGTTTCCATAAGTATTATTATTTTTTTGGGGGGGTGGTATCACAGTCCTCCAATTCGACTGGGTGGTATTTATAGTGTGATGTTCTTGGTTGCATCCTGCCTCCTTAGGAGTCTATCACTTTTCATATTATGTGCGCCCCCGTTTCTAGGATCACACTCTTGTGCACGAGATCCTGGAGCTAATTCAGCTCTAGTTTTTTTTCTAGATTCCTTTTCAGGGATTTTTTTTTTTTTCTTTGGGTAAAAAATTCGTTTGGGGGGCCTTTTAGTGGCTTTTCCTTTTTTAATTGGGGATTTAATTGGCGGGTTACGGGATTTTCCCCCCAAATTAAGGGGGGGCATATCCCATATCCCTCTTATTTCTAATTTTTCAGGTCTTGATTATTATTATTATTATTATTATTATTATTATTATTATTATTATTATTATATAAAAGGTCCTTTTTTAACTAAGAAGTTATTAAACCATTCAGGTTCCTTTCCGGAACCACAGGTGCCTTTAGATATTTCTTCTTCTCTGAGCCACACATATATGCGCGTCAAGACGTCCTGATTCAGGATCTGAGCACTGTTGTGTTTTTACAAACCCTGCAAGCTGCTGCAAGATAGAGTTTGTGTACTGATGCTTGTCTCTACCCGAGATGAAGAATAAATTGAATGTCAAGTGAAGAAGGTACAGCGCAGCTCTCAGCATAATGAGGATATTTGTGATGCCATTAAAACGTGTTCAGGCAAATTCTATTGGATATCGGTGTCCGTTGGCGAATTCTGTTCCTGGTAGTTAGTTATAAGCTGGGCTGGGCAGCTAGGGTGGAGAAGGACAATGGTGCCATCTCTTTCATCCCAAATAATTGGCTGAGAACTGGAAGGTCATGATCTTGTGCCATAGCTCGCATCGCCCGCCCCCCCTTTATCCGACAGTAAGAGTACATGGCATAACATATATACATACACACACAATCCAGTCTACGACAACATAAAATATCACAAGTTTTAGCGATAGATTGTCTATATTATATATTATATAAGATAAATTATAAAATTTAATTTATATTAATTAAATTAATTTAAAATTATTATAATAATAATTATATAAATAATTAATAATATATATATGCATGTATATATATGTGTGTGTGTGCGTGTGTGTGAGGTGGCCGGATGGGCTGAGGAAGGCGGTACTGAACATCGTGAGTTTTCGTGTTCAGTAGTTCAATCCGTGAAACGACGAACTTCTTATCACTATAATTCCACTTTGGTTTACACACACACATACCACACACCATACACACACACACACATATATATAAATTTTTAAATAATATACTACATACATGTACTAGTTTCTGATGGTAAGCATATAAAAAGATTATGCAGACAGTTAGAAGGGCAAACGGACAGACTGACAGAAGGAAAAAGGACACAGCTACAACGCCCTTCTTCACTCGGGCTATTCTCCTCATTCTCGAAGGAGGAGCCGAGCACCCCCCTCCCCCTCCCTCTCCCCCTCAAACACGCGAATATATCATAATAATGAAATGTAAAAACTCACGAAGTGGAGGAATAAAGCACAAATAGAGTGAGATAGGACCATCATCCATTGCCTCCAAGTGCCTTTTTAAAGAGTCTACTACAGGAGGGGAATGGAACTCTTTTTATGTCGGCTGAATGTCAAGTAGGATAGTAAAGAAAAATAGCCCTCTCCCCTCGTGTCCTGCCTCCCGTCCTCCTCCTCCTCCTCCTCCTCCTCCTCCTCCTCCTGTGTAACATTCTCCCTCACAGACGTAGTCTAAACATTGGTCTCTTCAGTCATTATCCCGCATTCCTTTCAGTCGACGGTGTTCGTTGGCTCTTCTCCTTATTAGGTTTTGCTCTCTAGCGTCACTATAGTGCCTCTTGGTCACATTCAGCAAGGTCGTTTCCACCGCTGCTCTGTTTGGATATCTTGTATCCTTCAGTTGCAAGACTTTCCTCAAATGTTATGTTATGCAATCAAGTATTCTCTCAACTGTATGCCTCACCTACATCATTAACATCTATAACATCAAATTTCACTTCCTACATTCTTATAGTTTCGAAACAGGGGGTTTTCTATTGTAAGGCGTTAAAGTATTTCAAAGTAGATTTGATATCAATTAGATAAATATTTTGGGACGTGTTCATTGAATAATGAATTGTTTTAGGCAACAATTTTCATAACTATTAATATATTTCCAGCGTCGATGATTCAGGATTTTGTGTCGCCAGTTTTTGGTAGTAAATTGGACAGTTAGTTATTATTGTCTTCGTTAATGTTTGGAAAATATCTCACTTCCGAGTCATTCACGACTGACTCATTTTGTAAAATTAGTTATGCTCGTTTCTATGACTGGCAGTTACTTAATGGCGAAAAGTGGGGTACCGTTCCCGTAGATTTTCACTAATCCCATTTAGTGTTCTGTATCGGAAAAGAAGTGTTTCTTGAAGCAGATGCAAAAAGTTACTCAAAACCAACCGTCCCCAGAACCCAATGGATATGTGCTAGTTCCTATTACTGCCAATTCGCAGACTTTGTATCGCCAAGCTTTTCGAATATTCTTATACAGCTGAGTCGAGCTGACAGTCCCTTCTTCGGTCAGTCACCAGGTTATCTTTCTTGCATGATGACGAGATAATGTAGCTTTTTATGAATCTTCTTTTTCCCCTCCGTCAAGTCAAGGAAGGTCTGTTACGTTTGATGCTAAAGCGTAAAAGTTCACTTTAAATGTATATATGTGTATGTATATGTATATATGTGTGTGTGTGTGCGTGTGTGTGTGTGCATAAAATCTAGGGAAAACAGGGAGAGCATGTTTTATCCTCTGCTAGCTTTCCCACAATCTTGGAGTAGATACTTGGGGCGGAACTTTCAGTTATATAAATTGAAGAGGCAAAGAGGCCGAATACTAATATACTCCCTCTTCCAGACTATGGTACCGCCGCAGTTGAAGTGTTTGCCGTTTCTTTTTCAAAAGTATTAAAAAGTACTTTTTTCTCGGTCTTTGGGCGTGATAACTGCCGACGCCGGGAACGAAAAAAGTTAAAAGTCCTAAACTCTGTTTCTTTATGGCCTTCTTATTGGGATGCGGTAATGCCGACCTTATGTCAGATCATAAATAATATCTCTAATACCCTCGTATGTTTCCCCAGAGCACAAGAAATTCGATGTTAATGGCGTACTTAGCACAAATGAGAACCGTTTTATATATTTTTTTTTTTAAGCAGACCACTCTCTTACCTTTTCGATATTGCAAGTATTGCCTTATTAAATATGTACTTAGCTGTTGAGAAAGAGATCATGTATGCTGTTGTAACAATGAGGTGTTAGCCTTTCGTGCGCGCACACACACACACACACACACACACACACACACATATATATAATATATATATATATATATATATAATATATATATATATATATATAATATATATATATTAATCACGAATGTAATTCATATACAAGTATTGATATCGATTCTTAATAACGAGTACCTGAGCTCGACTGGGGTTTGTAAGTGGGAGCTGGCATCAACTTATACCTCTCTTGATGGTCCTGTGGGTTAAAGCACATCACTGTACTTCATGAATTCTTGGTTTCCTTGGTTTGAGTCCATAAGCCAACGAATTTCTTATCAACTAAAAAATTCCCCTCATGTTAATATATATGAAAATATATTAATTCCGAGGTAGAGCGAATTAGAAATTAAAAGACATTTGTAGCTTAATGCTTATATAACAGAAAATAGCTCATATTACTCGTATATGGCTTCAAGAAGATGCAATGGTTTCGATTCCAGATTTTTCAATTCCCAAAGGACAAGCTTCCAAAGATGTACACTTGTGTATATATGTATGCCCTCCTCCTGACATTTCTTCTTATATGTAAGATCTTTATTTTCCCAGTTGATGTAATGATTATAATTCCAGCAGTGTTTAGCCCGCACTGAGGTTTGGTAGCAATGTTAAATGTTCCGCCTTAGCTGTCTTCCTCTCACCTCACACGATTTGCCAGTCTGACCAAAATTCACCATCACGATTGTCGCAAGGTGGTAGGTAGACCACTTCCCTCTACCCCTAACCTTTCATGGTTCTTTCATTTCAGCTTACCTTTTCCCCAAAGTTTTTTTTATTTTTTTAATAATTTCCAAATAAATTAGTATTATCAGTCTCTTCTATACTTTCTTAAAATTGAAAATTACCAGAGTTTTCGACTGTTATGGAAGATTAAAGGAAAGTTATCAAGGAGCACATTCTACAGAAACGTTGAATCATTAGTACTACTGTGTACTGACGTTTACTATGAGTGACTGTTTTACTAAAGCAAGAGTAACAGAACTTTACTGAGTTTTTCAAAAGTGGTTTTGACATGTTTTGTGAACTAGGCGCTTTCCTATGAAGTACTGATGCCTTTCTGTGGTTTCAATAATGCACTTATCTGTGAGCAATGGCTTTATGGAAATTTGCTATAACGTTTCATACATTTATGTAACTTTTTCATTTTCCTGCTTCCTATCACTTGACGTGCTGTCTGATGAGCAGACGTTGAATGACCACCATCAAGAAGTAAATTAGAATTAGAGTACCACCTAGCATCCAATTTTAATTTTTAGCATTGATTTTGGTGTCTTCCCAAGTGTTTATTTCACATTCCAAATCAGCTGAACGTTTCTTTACTCTTTATAAGAAAAGACGGATCACTCCCAGATAGTGACATTCAAGAGTTTTAACCCGGTACATATCCACTTTTTTGGGATGACTGTCAAAACATAAACAAAAAACTGTAAATATCATAAAGATATTGACCCCAAAGAAATATTAGTCTTGATAACGACCCCGAAAACCCTTGGGGTCACTTTCTAGAAAAGCTCCGAAAAGAGTTCGTTTTTGAAGAGGGTGCCGCCATGAAGGCGCAGCCTCCTGGTTTGTTAGCAAGTTGTTACTTGGCTCAACCAGATGCTGGCGCCCATTTACAGCTGGGTGAACTAGTAGGCTGTAAGTTGGGAGCGATTAGTGGACCTAGCAAAACGAATCAAGTGCAGCTACTCTCAGCTTCGTCTACTGCTTTGCATGGTTACACCTTCTGAAAGTAGCCAGTAGAGTCGCTACAATATATACATATCATATATATATTATATATATATATATATATATATATATATATATATATATACATATATATATACTATACTATATATCCCCCATATATATATATATATATATATACTATATATAAATATATATATATATATATATATATATATATATATATATAGAATTTCCTGTCCATACTTTACACTTTACCAGTGAATAATGAGATGAAGGATTACAGGAGATATCAGCACCTAGCTCGATTTACATATGCGATAAAGGGGTCAACTACAAGTCATTCGTTACTAGTGGATGGGGCAGATATGTGATCCACTTTTCAAGGGTTTTTCATTATTGTTGATGTTTTCGTGTTTTACCGTTCGTTTTTGACAGCTCTTATCTTTGTCTATCTTTTTTTCTTCATCGTTGTTCATTAAAAACTCAATTGTCACTGAGTCAACGAGAATATAACCATGCGAATATGCACTAATGTTTGAGACAGATAAGATGGCCTCCGCTACAAAGAGTTGATTAAAAATATGCTGGCTGACAGCATATTTTTAATCAACTATTCATTCATAGGGGTCTGGGACGCGATTTTTAGAAAAGTTCTGAAATGTGGCTTCGTAGTTTCTCTATCCGCCATTGGTCTTTCCAGAGTTGTGACGGAGTGACAAACATTGCCAAGCCGGGGGTGTAAACTTATACGCTATGGTGGTCACCTATTGCTCTGCTCTGATACAAGCCATTCTGATTTCATAATGAATGATGGCAACACGTTAGTGCAATGGAACATTCTGAGTGCTATCCTTTCGAAGGGGTCGTCATTAATAATGAAGGGGGAAGGGGAGACGAATGACCCTCAAAAAGGTGGATCGTCTGCCTGGCTCCGGAACTGAGTTTACATTGATTCATTTTAGTATCAATAACACATCACGAATGCCGAGATAATTTGTACCGTCGGCAAAGTGTATAGTGTGATATGAAGCAACAATAAGTTTTCTTTGTTGAGTGAATCCAGCTGAAATGTAGGAGTATCCGTTTCCTGTTGGCGTGATTTAATGGGAGAGAGAACCCTTACAATATATGATAATATAATTCATGTTTAAACAGCTGTGATATCCAACACTTTATCAATCGCAGTCACATTCAATCCTTGTCTGCGTTGTGGAGGAGCCCCATGTGCAGAAAACTTTCATATTGTTATCTGTTTCAACTATCTTCACAGATACGTCAGCAACTGAGCATTGATTTCTTTACACACATCGATATAATTCGCCTCTATTTTGCACACACATTCTTCCGCCCTCAGTATTAAGGTTTCTCCTATCTAATACCTCTCTCAGAAAACCTAATGAGCCTTTGCTAGGCCTCTCTCTCTCTCTCTCTCTCTTCCTCTTGCTTTTTAACTGAAATATCCACAATTTCCACCAGACCTTCATGATCCATTACTTCAGCCATAACTTCCACACCGTATTTCACAGGAGTTAAATACAATTGCTCTTTTACTTCATATCTGGTTTTAGAGTCGATGATCTTTGTACTAGTGACGCCAATTGAACAGCAACAGTCAATTAAGCAACAATTAAAAACATGAATTATAACCATGAGAAACCGAATAGAGCATTCACCATTAGCATAAAATTGTTCTTAGATAATAAACTAGATTTTGAACCAGTGACAGTGTATCTTATATTTGATATATCTTCCTAAAGTATGTATATATATATATATATATATATATATATAGATATATATATATATATATATATATATATATAATATATATATATAATATATATATATATACATACTTGAAATGCCAAATACATCTTTGAAAAGAGACAAATCATAAGCAAGAACATTCTTGTCTCTGGAATTCTCTGAATCTAATTTTAAAAACAAAGCACAAATTACCCAATGTTTATCCCTAAGACGCCCAAAGGATCCTCCAAAACAAACAAAGCACAAATGGCTAGTTTTCATACGTAAAACGTCCAGAGAGAGAGAGAGCAGCCTCCAGAACTAACAAACAAACAAACCACAAACAGGCGCGAGAGTTGGAGGTTAATGAGTAGTGTGCTTGTTGGGGAGAGATAAGGAGTCTCCCTTTGTGATGGGACCCGAACTCTCCTCCCGGAGGATTATTTCGGCTTCCTATTGGAACCGGGGATGAGACAGAGAGAGTTGGGGAGTTGGGGTAGTGGTGGGTGGGTTAGGGGGTTAGGGTAGGGCGGAAAAGGGAGAGTGAATAAAGCATGAGAGAGAGAGAGATTTTGATGAATGGTTCCGTCAAAATTGTTGTTAACAATTTTGTCGGAGCGCTGACTACCTGATCTCTCTCTCTCTCTCTCTCTCTCTCTCTCTATCTCTCTCTCTCTCTCTGTTGTGACCCCCAGACAGTAAATTAACATCAGGCTGCCTAAAATCACTTCTTAGGTTGGCAAAAGTAGCCTCGGGGTTTAGCTAACTCTGTGGACCTAGAGTCGCTCCACTTACAGCTTGAAGAGGCCAGAGAGACAGGTATGGAGACAGTGAACCTTGGGAAAGAAACTCCTTTGCCCTGGATTCTGCAAACAACTGAGCTGTTGATAAAACCTATTGATATTATTTTTTTCATTTCAGCTCAGCTTTGTTGGCAAAACGACTCGACGTCTGCTACTGATTGAAATCTGAGATTTGGTAGATATTATGTTGAAAGCATTTAGGGGCGTCATAGATATTTTATTAAGATAAGAGCACTTTGGGGCGTGATAGATATTAAGATAAGAGCACTTGGGGGCGTGATAGATATCAAGTTAAGAGCACTTGGGGGCGTGATAGATATTATAATATGTTAAAATCACTTTGGGGCGGGATAGATACAAAGTTAAAGCACTTGGGGGCGTGATAGATATTAAGTTAAAAGCACTTTGGGGCGTGATAGGTATTTCATTATTTTAAAGGCACTTGGGGGCGTGATAGATATTAAGTTAAAGGCACTGAGGGGCGTGACTGATATTTTATTAAGTTAAAAGCACTTTGGTGCGTCATAGATATTATATTAAAGTTGAAAGCACTTGGGGGTGTAACAGATATTTTTTTATTGTTTTAAAAGCACTCTGGGGGCGGGGAAGCAAAAAAAGTTGAATAGAATGCAAGGATCTTGAGTGAGTCCTTCTCATAGGATCTGTGGTCCTTGGGGATTGAGAGTGAATTCTGACGCCGAAGGACGGAAGGTTTAAAGATCCTTGGAAAATGTGGATGAATCTCTGGAAGAGAGACAATGAGATACTTTACCTGATTCAGTAGAATATTGATGAAGTTTAGAAAACGCAGAAATGTAGAGATACGAAAAATGCATACGGTTACGTACCAGCCTAAGCGTTCATCTTCGATTGGATTCGCGTTTGCTGTGTGTTTGTCTTTGTTTGCGTTTGTCTGTGTCCAGCAGCGAGACAAACAGAACTTAAAACAACAAAAGCGGCAGGTAAATACAGGCTGGAAAAAGGAAAAAAAGGAAGCATCTCTCAAACAAAGCAAATGACTGCCAGTAAGACCTGATGAGAGAGAGAAAGAGAGAGAGAGTCCAAAAAGTTCGGCAGTCAAAGCGGAAGCGAGAGAAAATGCCGTGGGGGGAAACGGAGCTAGCAAATAAGTGGTGACAAAGTCCCAATAATCTTTCTGGATCTCCCGCCTTGAAAGGCCGCTCAGAAAATTCCCGATTGAGCAGCGCGGGCATTTCCAAAGTTGACTTTTAACGTCTGCGAGAGAGAGAGAGAGAGAGAGAGAACGACGACGGAGTATCAGGTCTCCATCAGAGCTGTATAAGGAAGAGGCTGAATAAAAGATTAAAATGTTTCCATCGGCCTTAAAGTAGCATTAAAATTCCAATAATTGCCTCGATCTGCAGCTGGGCCATTTCGCAACGCCGTCAGCCAATCGTGGGGGGGTGAGGGGTAGGGGCGGGGGTGGGGGGGGTGTTGGCTTTGCACGCAGGGCTGTTCCCATTGGCCCAATCCCTCTCCGACTTGATACTGATTTACTGGTGACGACGGTGATGAATCCTGAAGGGAACGCATACCGAGATTTCGTCATGAATACCAAAGACCGACGATAGAGAGAGAGAGAGAGAGAATCCAATTTAGAAAATCGACTTATCGTCTCTTCTTGCTCTCTCTTTCCTTCTCTTCCCATCTTCTCCTATTGTTAATCCTTCCTTAATATACTTTACTTTCCTCCCCATGATTTTTGTGTCCCATTTCTCCTTTGTTCAAGCGCCTTCCTTCCTTTATAATCATCCATTCCCTGTTGCATCTCTGTCATTGACTGAATGACTGATTTGCTTAGACTAGTGCAGAGCTGTGGTCACCGCCGCCAGAAATGTTATTCCCAATAAATAATTTGAGTTAAAATATGGCATCCGTTCGAATTCTGGGAGTGTCCTCAAGACAGACAACATGGAAAGGTGTCAAACCTTAACGGGAAGTGTTGGAAAGGTGCCAACCTTAATGGGCGATGTTGTATTTCAGAACTGAAACAGCTGAAGAAAGCAATCGAGACGAATTGCAGAGGAAATCTGTGTCAGGACAATGGTCATGACTGACAGCACAGTGACTGAAGGGACCAACTGCGGCTTTGATAGATAGCCTGAAGACCCTTACTCACCCGTCAAGGCACGGTGTAACTTCTGCCTGTTTTCTAAACTGACCTCATACCATTGGTGTCACCCGGAAGGCAGTCTTCTCCTTCCACGAACTTTGGTGGACTAAGTGCATTGCATTATGGGAGATTGCGTTGCGAAACAACACAACTTTTTTTTTCCTCCTGTGGCACTTTCTGAGTGAGACCTAAGCCTTTCTGATTGATCCTGATAGATTCCACCGTATTGGAAGAAATGATCTGGGTACAATTTAATTATTTCAGTAGAGATGAATGAGCAGTTGTCTGTAATGGATACATCACTCGTTTATGACTGCTATTATTGCTGCTGTTACAATCTTCAAACCTCTACCACCATTATTTTCATTATTGTATAGTTATCATTTTCACTTTAGAAAAACCACATGCTCCGATTGTGAAAATAGCTTTTGCGTTAAATCATATTCTTAAGGCATGCATAATAGCGCCTCAGTGGCGTGGTTGGTATGGTGTTGGCGAGTTCGATTCTCGGCCATTCGATTGAGGAGTGAGAGATGTGTATTTCTGGTGATAGAAGTTCACTCTCGACGTGGTTCGGAAGTCACGTAAAGCCGTTGGTCCCGTTGCTGAATAACCACTGGTTCCATGCAACGTAAAATCACCATGCAACCAACAAACAAACAAGGCCTGCTAATGACGCAATAGATTTCCTTGCTGTTCGTACACTGTGATGAAAACCCTAAGGTTTTAATATTCCCATCCAGTTCTTCGGACGAAATTCAAGGAATGCTCTCGTAACACAACTGCCATCAGCAAATCACGTGGAAGAAGCACTAATGTTTATTCAGCCGCCTTTCTCCTGGCATTGGGTTTTGAGCAAGAAATGCGTCAAGTGATTGGAAATGCTTTCCATGAGATTACAAATGTCAAATGTTCCTCTTGCTCAAGTATTTGTGTATACACACACAGACACACATGTATATATATATATATATATATATATATATATATATATATATATATATATATATATATATATCACCACATACCTCTAGTTCCTCGTTGGACGAGTGGTTTTCGCGCTCGGTGGTCCGAAGTTCGATTCTCGGCTCGGCCAACGTGGAATCAGAGAAATGTCTTTCTGGTGATAGAAATTCATTTCTCGATATAATGTGGTTCGGATCCCACAATAAGCTGTAGTAGGTCCCGTTGTTGCTAAGGTGACCAATTGGTTCCTAGCCACCTAAACTATATCCAATCCTTCGGACCAGCCCTAGGAGAGCTGTTAACTTTTTAACCACATACCTCTGGAAATTGGGGGCATTGGAAGTATAATCAAGAACCTGGGGATAAGGTTATCACTCCCACGTCTTATTTGTTTCTCCCCAGCAGACTCTGGTACCCATATACAGTTGGGTGGACAGGTGGGCTCCGGCCCAATCAAACCATAGCCAAGCGATGTACCACCCAGCCACGCTCTTTACTTGGTTGGTTGCACCTTCCAAAGGTGCTTGGATGAGAACAGGACCCACCCTTTGCACAAATTAATGCAAATTAATCTCGAAGGTGCAAAGCAGGGAAAAGATAGAAAGAGATGAACAGCAAGAAGAAGAAGGAGGAGGAGGAGGAGGAGGAGAAGTACAGCAGCTTCTGGGAGCAATCTATGAAGTAGCAACTACAAAAATTAAAGTACGAAAAAGAGATTGTTCTCCCTGGACATTGATTCAGCACTAATTGTCATGTCTTCACCAAGCTGCCTCGCCGGAAAAGCTTCCTATTATGTCTAAAGTACGACACAGTAGGACTTGTTGTCTATTTCTTGTAGGTGTGCGTATTTTGATATTTTTTTCATTTTGGCAAACATCATAAGGTCTGTAATTTTTTATTTCTGATGTTTAGAACAATGTTTCTGGACTTAAGATGTTTGAAGAGATGATATATTGTAAGAAAGTGAATAAATGTGTCGTTTCCGAGCCGTAACATGCAACATTTTTCTTACTTAGTACGTAAACATTCTCAGCACTAGGCAAACCATTGCAACTGGCGGTTCATAACGCCTAGTTTAACTCCATCTACAATACCATCAGTACTAATATGAGCACATGATTTTGTTGGTAAATGTCTCTGTCATTATTATGGCCAGATACAATCAACAAGAGCAATTCACACCTGAAAATGAAGAAGTTCTATGACTTCAGACGAGAAAAGTTTCCCACAAGGCGAGGCGCTGAAGGACCCCCGGAGGAGACCATCAACATGATTACAAAGTAGGGGTGAGAGTTCGCATAAGTTATAGTAATGCTTCCGCGCCCCCTAGAACCTCACCAAAAACAGACTCCATCGCCCCCCCCCCCCCCTCCCCCTCTCTCCCACCCACCTCCGACCCCCCCCCCTCCAACAGTAACGATGATTTAGGGAAACAAACGACGCCGTTATTCAAACTTTACTTGAGGGATGGGTTCGGATACCACTAAACTGGAGAGAGAGAGAGAGAGAGGGAAGGAGGAAGCGTTATTGTTCATTATACCGGAAATCTCACGGCCAAAACTAGGAAATTGCCTTAATGACTGTGCCAGATGAGAGAGAGAGAGAGAGAGAGAGAGAGAGAGAGAGAGAGAGAGAGCTGGGAGGGAAGGTCGGTTTCAAGCATCTTCATGATTGTTGTCAGGAAAATTATTATTATAATTATTATCATGAGAGAGGGGGGCCGGTTCTCAAAGAGAGGGGGGGGGGTTCTCAAGCGTCGTCATAATTGCTATTACGAATATCATTATTATTGTTTGTGTGTGTGTATGAGAGAGAGAGAGAGAGAGAGAGAGAGAGAGAGAGAGAGAGAGAATACACTTCAAGCTTTCCCATCAAGACGGAGGCTGTCTTGATCTCGCCTATTTCATCATTGTAGATCTTAATTATGTGCTGGACTTGGGCCCCTAAATCAATCTCTCCATAAATTCAACCTCATATAAAGCCTTCATTATTATCTGAATTACTGTATGTTCATCACAGCGAAATAAAAACCTTTGTTTGTGGTTTATTCTCATCCTGAAGTCTGGTACACCGTCCTCTATGCTTTGAGGTCAGATAGCATTTGTATATATATTTCCCAACTGTTGTGATACCATGCGTTTGACTCGGTCAAGATACAGAAGTGTCACTCTGTCGAAGTTTGAATTATGCTCCTAAAAAAGGAGATAAACAAGACAGTCAAGATCTCCTAATGGAACTGACTTAGCGTTCAGCAAAAATATTCCTTACTCCAATCAGACAGAGGCATTGATGAGCATCATATTACTTCACAACTGTGAAGTACAAGACCATTTCCCTGGTAGATACTTAAAGCCCATCTGCACACCAGCAAACAGTTAACCTAAGAAAGCGAGCATCATTCTACCCCAGCCGGAGGCAGGGAGTTGAAACACCAAAAGAGTTAGTGGTCCTGAATGGGAATCAAGTTGTCAAGAGAATATCTGGAATTGAGGATGTCTGTTCATTGGCCAAAGTGCGCTTGACTGTGCAGCTGTGTGTGTGAATATCATCATATCTGTCTCACTCATCAAACCCTTCACTTATTGCTTACAAGATGCACAATGAAGGAGAAAAGGAAGTAATTTTACTCATGTTCTGCCAAGTGCATGTAGAAGACACTAACTTGCATCTATCCTTCATCTTGGCTATCTGTACACTTCTTGAGTCTCCCTCGCTGTTAATTTCAGTTCAGAAAAAAAAAAAACTATCTTTTTCCCTTAACTATATCGGTATTTGGAGGTTTGATAGGATAGAAAACTGTCCTCATTTACCCAGCAGTTTTTTATTTAAAAAATTCTTCATTCATTCACAGGTACAAAACGACGCATGAAGGCAAGAAGGGACCACCATACAGCAATGGAAATCGAGTGTTTCCTTGGGTGAGTTATCATATCCCTACAGTTTTCTTACAAATCAGTTTTGAATTGCATTTATAACCCTGTATATTTCCCATATTGGTGCCATTGCATAGGGGAAGTATGATTATCTGTTTGTTTGTGAAAGATGTTCTGTGATAAAGAAACATAGTTGCTAGTTTGATATTCGAGCTTTCCGGAATGACGTCATTGTAAATTTGAACAAAATTCACTCCGTGAGTGAGGATTGTGTATCCATTTCGTTATTTTTATTGGTAAGCTCATTGATTTTAACATCGTCATCGTCTTCATTATCATTACTGTCCTTCCTGCTACCTCCTTCATGTTCAAAGTTACTGTTACGTAGCTGTTCAACGACACTTCCGTCTTATCCTAACTCAGCGATAATGGTCAAGACGCGAGATCGAAAAACGACAACACAGAGAACTCTCCCTTTCTGTTTTAGAAATCGACGCGTTTTGTTCGGCGAAGAAAAGCAGAGCAGACAGAGGAAACGGACGGATAAATTGAGTTAATGAAACTATTTCCATCCCTAAAACAGAATAGACAGGCGACGTCTCGCAGGTAAACCCGAGACGAAGATGTGTCGGTAAGAAGTGTAGGAGAAAATGACGCATCCCACCACGACACGTCAACATCATCTACGTCTCGACCGCTGTGTATGAAGGCGTCGTTTCAGTTCCGCCTTTAATCTGGCGAAAATCGAAAAGTGGAGTTTAATGAAGAAGTCTTCCTTCTTCGAGTCGTCATTATCGTAAAAGGCGACAGCTATCGGTAAGACGAAGTAAATTGTCAAATGCGTCGTCGATCTAAAAAGAGGGCGGTGGGTCTTTCAAAATTACCGGTGACATGTTCTCTTTATGTGGCTCTGAGAGAGAGAGAGAGAGAGAGAGAGAGAGAGAGAGAGAGATGTATCTTTGAAAATTACCAATGGCACGTTCGCTTTATGTAACTCACAGAGAGAGAGAGAGAGAGAGAGAGAGAGAGAGAGAGAGAGAGGAAAGCCTGGGAACGGAGAAAACCAATCAGAGAGACGGGGAAGTTATATGCCAACGAAAGGCCCAAGAGAGAAAAAAGAAGAGAGAGGAAAACTTCTCTGCGAGGGAAGAGGAACTACAGTAATTAAAACTTTGAGGTCTGTGTTGTTCGTTACATTGTGTATTTTCTATTAAACAAATCCCATTTATTGTGGATGTTATCTAAAGTGGATCTGCTTCTGCTGCAGCAGTTGTTTAGCGAGCGGCCATCACCACGACGCTTCACCGAATTTTCTCTTTTCGAACTCACGACGACTGCGGCCGAAGAAAACTTTCCAGCGCCATCCATTGCCCTGGAATGGACAGCTCTTTCCGCAAGCTCCTCTCCTCAGAAGGCAAAATAAATAAAAATAAAAAGTAAAAAAAAAAAGAGAGTGTAAATGCTCGCAGTCATAATTAAAGGCTGGAAACGCCGCTGCAGGATGCAAATAAACGGTTTTTCGTTTGAAATGTTGTTACCCCAAATCCATTCGGGGGCTTTGATTTCAAGAGTCGGTTCTCTCTCTCTCTCTCTCTCTCTCTCTCTCTTTCTCCTCGTCAAAAATCTCTCTCCAGAGAGATTCTTCTTTCCAGTGCGCATGCGCAGTCAGTCGGGCTCTTCAACGCTAAAGGGCTCCTGCTGCCACACTTTGAATTCGTCCTTGGTTTCTCAGTCTAACTTAACCTATCGTCAGTAAGGTCTTGGAAAATAGCCAATATATAAAACAATCCAATGTATATATATATATATATATATATATATATATATATATATATATATATATATATATATTGTATATATATAAAGAGACAAAGATTCTAACTGTCAAGTAATGAAGAAATAACATTGTAGGGTCCAAATAAAAAATAAAAACAAGTCCATAAACATATGGTTGACCTTATTTGGTTCCCATTTGTCTGGTGTTTATGATCAAATAAATAAACTTGGATACGAGACAAGCTGTTTACGGAAGTACACATGTCGACTCGAAGAGCCGATATACTCGTAGCGGCTTCAAGTCCCACACAAAACAAATTTGTCCCGGAGGGCACCGGAATCAGATAAGGTCGACTTTATCTCTTTGGAACCTATTTTAAAGAGGATGGCGACTCTTAAACCCTGTATTTCTGTATCACTTGAATTCCAGTCAGTTAGGGACTCCTTGTCTAAATAGCTATCCATTATTGTTCATAAACGGGGGGTATATCCGGTCCTAAATGTAACGCTCTTCTGCTCTGTCCTTTGATGTATTTACTGGCTGCGGTCTTCTTCAATGTATCCGTTTTTACAAAGATATCTGTCAATTATCTATTTATCTATCTATCTATCCATATATATATATATATATATATATATATATATATATATATATATATATATATATATATACAATGAAGGCAGGGGGAGCACACCAACAGGTCAAGGAACTAATATTTATTAAGTTGCAACATTTCGAAGGCAACCAGCAGGCCTCATTTTCAAGCTAAAAAGTAACAATATCTAATTAGTACAATAAAATTAAGCTACAATATTAAAATACACAATGTAAGGTACAATAAAAGAATCACAGTTAAAAATACAAATAAGGACCAACCGTTGAGTGTGAAGACAGAAGAAGGACTAACAAAAAACGTAAACAGTTCACGAGAGGTAAAGAGGTGTAGACGTAGCTTGGATGTTCAGTGAGGGGACCAGTTTTTTTTAATAAACATTGATTCATTAATTGTTAAATACATATTATTTGAAGCTCTGTCCAAAACCTTTAAGTCCTTGTACTGAATAGAATACCTACATTTATCGGTATGATCCCTTATGCTGGAAAATTCGGGATAGGAGAGCTTAGTGCCAGTTCTATAACTGACAGCTCTATGACAGTTGATTCGGACCTTAAGTAACCTTTGTGTCGATCCAATATATGTTCCTCGATTACATCGAGGACAAGTAAATTTGTAAATAACACATGAGTCATCAATGGATCCAAACGGTCCTTGAAGCTGAAAAGGCTACCGATATTCAGTGGGTTTGTGGGTATAATTTTGGTTTTTATGGCAGGGAGATGACAAGATATTAAAGCGTGGAGTTCTTATAAAAAGTTGTATTGTGAATAATAGGGAGGCTGGCGTAGAACGGTAATTTAGGAACGTGGGGAGTAGGATGACGTGGAACAAAAATATTATTTAAAAATTGGGAGACATGCTTAAAGAACAACTGGGTGGGAAAGCAATTGCTATTAAAATATTTTTGCAAGAACGTGACTTCATTGTAAAAAGATTGCCAACTGGAAGACAAAGCAAAGGCTCGGTGAAGCAGGCTAATAAGGCATTAATTCTAAAATCAAGAGAACAAAAACAATAAAAATTTGTACCAAGACCAGTGAATGTCTTTTTTTCTAAAAACGGAAGTTGAGAAGCCTTGAGAGGAGCGTGTAATTAAAATGTCTAAAAAAGGCAACTGATTGTTGGTCTCGTGTTCAATGGTGATGTTAGGATGAAATGAGCTGATGAAAGGGTTTTAACTTTCATCAACTCATTTCACCCTGACATCAAATTCACCATTGAACACGAGACCAACAATCCTATATATATATATATTATATAAATATATATATATATATATATATATATATATATATATATATAATATATATATATACATATATATATATATATATATATATATATATATATATATATATATTTATGTATGTATGTTTGTATGTATGTCTAATAATGTGTGTGTGCATTTGTGTACATGCTTGTTGGTATGTATTTATGGATTGAGTCAAATCAGAAGTTGGATTAGATCATAACGTAGATGTTCCCAGTAATGTTCAGCATCCCCTTCGTGGCATCATAATACAAGATTACCGGAGATTACCTTCTGACACTCCATGAATGTTTCCTCTTTCAGTTATTTTCCCGATCGCTATATTTCCCCTTTGACCTTTCCGGTAGGTCGTGTGATGGGTTATAACCGTGGCAGTGGTTATTGGAGATGTCAGCCATTTTATGTCTGTTGCACAATATTAAACCTCGTTTCAACGGTAAGGAGAAAAGCTTGGCTGGGAATGCCTATTGGGAAAGCCTGTTCTCCTAGTCAGTTCCTCGTAGACTCTATTATATTATATATATATAGATATATATTATATATATAGTATATATATTATATAATAATATAATATATATATAATATATATATATATATTATATATATATAATATATATATTAATATATCTATTATATATATTATTATATATATAGATATATATATTAATAATTATAGATATATATCTATATATATATATATGTAGATATAATATTATTAGTATAATATAATATATATATATATATATATATATAACAATTATTATTAAAATAGATATATATAAATATATATTAACAGCGATGAGTGTCCCCCGCCCCCCGGCTATTTTCATATTTGGTTTGCGTTTAGCCAGAGCGTTAGGCGAACTGGTAACCCTCAGTCCCTCCCTCTCTCTCTCTCTCTCTCTCAAGGTGAGATATGACATATCCACCCTCCTCCTGCAAACCTGTTTGTCCACCCCAGGTGGGCCAGGGTAGGTGGGAGATCGGGGGGCTAGGGGAGACATGACACCCCCCCCTCTTGTAAACCTATTTGTCCACCTTGGGTGGGGCGGGGTAAGTAGGGAATGGGGAGGGTAGGGGAGGCATGATACATCCACCCTCCTTCTTCAAACCGGTTTGTCCGCCCAGGTGGGGGCGGGATAGGTATGGGATCGGAAGGTAGGGGGAGACATGATGAGCAGCGCTGGGTTCCCGCGCCGCATAGTGTGCGCCATCAATCTCGTCTTTTGATATTTTAAGACGAGATGCAAATAGCGTCGTTGATCTGTGAAAGCAAACATTCATTATGGTATCGGCTTCTAACTTGGAATATTATTGGACATTGTGTGGAATGCGATTGTGTATCCAAATATTCTTGGCCAGACTGGGTGTATGAGATAGAAATCCAGTAACTAGAAATACACAACACCGAAAACAGATTGATTTTAACATTACAAAATCAAGCAGGTTGGTCAGCCGAGCACGATAAGAAATTTTCTGAAACATGACATTGTGGAGTAGGAGATCGTTAGCCTCCTTCAACACGAGGAAAAGCAAATAGCCGTCCACTTGTATCATTTGAGAGATCCGGTGTTTACAAACCTACCTTCAATTAAGACTCGGGTAATACCTGACAGGTTTTTAGGGAGGAACTGTGGTAAACAAAGCTGCTTTCATTCTTGGATGTAGCATGAAGTGTAACAACCGATCCACCTGTTGTAAAGCATTCTTCAAGGTTATGTGGAGTCCATATTGAACCGATGGCAATATGCAGAGCCATTTTTTTTAACAGATGGAGTAGCCTAATACTTAATCATTAGAGAGAACATTCATACATCCTCTGCCTTGTACTTTTCATCTGTAGCACTACCTATGTTATGCTTCACAACCTATATTATGATTTACTGTAGGCTATTCTTAATGTCCGGGATGATGTTTTGAATATGGATTAAAATTTTTCAAGTTGGGTCGGTGAAGATACAATGGAAAAAGTGCCTTTTGGACTCTTAATCAGTTTCACTGGATTAGTATTAACAGCAACAGAAATAGCAGCTTCAGTAATCCTTTCACCTCTAAATTGTTGGCACTCACATTCTTCCTGAATATTAACAGCCTCTCGGTCCGTTACATCTTGTACACCATCAGTCTAGTACACTCTTTTCGCCAACTCATTCACCCTCATGTGTGTGTGCGTGCGTGTGGAATGGCAATAATTTAATTGAAGCAAGGTGTGATAATGAAAAATACAGTTTTATATTGACTTTTTCAATAGTTCCATATACTGTTCTGAGGAGTTCAAATATTTCTGGAAAGAACCACGCAGTTATATCAAGACCACGGTGGTCTCTGTTATATACTGTATACAAATATTATACAATGCATAATCATACCTTTAATTTTCGGAAACTGAAAGAATATATTGTTAAGTATATCTCAGTTTTGCCAGACCACTGAGCTGATTATCAGCTCTCCTAGGGCTGGCCCGAAGGATTAGATATTTGTACGTGGCTAGGAACCAGTTGGTTACCTAGCAACGGGACCTACAGTTTTATTGTGGAATCCGAACCACATTATATCGAGAAATTAATTTCTATCACCAGAAATAAATTCCTCTGATTCCGCGTTGCCCGAGCCGAGAATCGAACTTCGGACCACCGGATTGGTAGGGGAGCGCGAAAACCACTCGTCCAACGAGGACCTAAGAAGAATACATTGTAAACTGGAAGGAAGACAAAGTGATGTAGTTAAATGCAATAAATGTAATATATATATACATTTTTCCAGGATTTCAAGGGTGGGGGGGGGGGGGGGGGCGCAAGTGCCCCTCTTGGCCTCCATCTGGGGATGCCCATGTTTGCCTTCACAAACTTAGTCTTGCTTTTTTTTTCGTTTTCTACATTCATCTTTTGTAAACGTTCTCGGTATTTTTCAAATGCCCTTCTAGTCTCACTTCACTGTCCCCATTCACCAATGACCTTTCCACGCATCAGCCAATGTCTCATCTATTCAGCACTCATTTCCTTATTCCGTGATTTTCTTTTGACCTTTCCCTGACTCAGCATGATGTTTTGACACCAGTTGTAGTAATTATGAACAGTCTCTCCTTCCTACACGAAGGTATGGCCGAGGAGATAGAAAGCAACGTTGGTCTGATCTACTCTCTATAAACGCTTCACTCTCCCTTACACAATCTAAAATATATACTTATCTTCCTTCATGAAAACTTTGAATAAACCATTCTCAGCGTTTTGTAGCACATGGAAAGTCTCAGTAATTTTATGAAGAACATGTAAATTCGAATGGGATAATACAAAGATTTATGCTCAGGCTTATTTAAAGAGATGTGGTTAGCTTTCTCATACTGTAACAGCATTCATTCAAGTATCAGCCCCAAAGAGATGAGTAGTGTCCGCAGCAAAAAGAATAATGGGTGAGATAGTTTCCTTGCAAAACATTTTGAAAGCATCACCTGCACTTAGGGATTTATAACTTTAGATCATTCCTCGATAGTGATCCCCTACAAAATTCGGGGATCGTTACGTAGGACTAATATTTTTGTGGGGTCTTTATCTTTACCATATTGACAGACTTTTGTTTATGTTTGTACGTTCATCCCCGACTGGCTTGTGCCTAACTTCCTCAAAGGTGGATGCATATCCGGTTGAAACCCCTTGGGGGTCACCTTAGGAAAGATCCGTCATTGTTACCTCACAGACAGACAGACAGACAGACTCGTAGTACACTGAGGTCAAAGATGATTATGGCAGAGGTAATTATGCCGTATGCCAAACTGAAAACATGACAATAAAAGGGAACTTCGGTGAATAAGAGTTGAGTGGAAGAAACACAATAGTCTTTGGCAGACGGTGGGGAAGAGAAGAAGGAAGGAAGGAAGGAAGGAGGGAGTAGGAGGAGTAGGAGGAGGAGGAAATGGAGGAAGATGGTGATTTATCAAGCAGCCGATAGATGGCAGTGACATTCAAGACGTCAGTAAAACAACCTGGATTTACAGGAGGTAGAGTCGGGTGCCAACAACTATCGGATGATTTTGATTTATAGTTCTCCCAACTCCACCCTCACCCCACCCCCCTCCCAACCCCCCACCCCTTACCTTCAGCCCTCATACCTCTTCAGCCCTAAAGCTAACCCCAAAACATCCTTTCCTTTCAAAGAAGAATTTCTTCTTTTTTTCTCCCTGAATTCTAAGAGAGATCATCTGTTACCTATTGACAACTCGAGAGCCTGATTTGTGTGGTAAAGTAATTCTTTATGTCGGGCTATAGGATGGCTCGGGAGAGAGAGTGAGGAAAAATATCGTTTATTGATAAACGATGAATAGCAAGATTTATTTCCAATAAATGTAATAAATGAAGTCGGTCTTGTGTTCCGGTGAAATACCTCGATTTTTGCTTGCGTAATCAATATGAGAGTCTATTATTGATTCAGTTGAGCCGGGGGTTGAAAGCAGGTTAGCGGGAACTTTTGCATAACTGTGTATATATATATATATATATATATATATATATATATATATATATATATGTGTGTGTGTGTGTGTGTATATATACATATATATATATATATATAAATATTATATATATATATATATATATATATATATGTGTGTGTGTGTGTGTGTGTGTGTGTGTGTGTACACAAGGAATGATATGTGAGCAATACATAACAAGCAGTAAACGACTTGATTAAAGAAATTCTGTGACGAAAATTGAAAGTTGTTTTCTTACTGTCCACCGGCGTGATATGCCCATTAGAGGGCTTATAAAAGATTTTATTAATAACATTTAAAAGCTGCCAAGTGAGGTATTTTGCGCTTCTGTTTCATTACATTCTCCGTTATTATTTTTTATTGTCATTATTGTTATTAATGAAACGAACCGTATGCTTTTGTTTCTGCAAACAACTTTCCACGGGTTCATTTGCAGAGAAAGACTAAGATAGCAACGAAAAATTGCATGATTACTTTTTTTATTTTTTTTTATTTCAGTAGATGAAACCTATTCAGGAGCAAGCACACCAAAGGGGCCTCTGACTTGGGATTGAAGCTTCTAAAGAATGTTGGCTTCAGCCAGTGTTGCCACATTTATTTCTTTCAATAATCTGATATTATTTGAAAAAAAAAATCTTGATAAATCTGTATATTGCAAAATTAACCTCAAATTTTTAGCTTATTTTTTTTAGCATATGTTACTGGAAATGGTATGTCATTTAGAGGAAATGAAATGACTGAAGGGAAAATAAAAGAAATGATTCTATTTCTTTTTTTTCTATTTTATTGATGAAAGACACTTCCACCATAGCACTTAACTTTGAGTACTTTAAGTAAACAGCAAATTTTCGTGATAATGGAGTTGGACCGTATATTTTGTTAGTGATATGATGTATAATTGTTTGGAAATGAAAGAACTCAATGGAAAATACACTAGGTTTACTATTTCACGTTTCGAGATTTTAAAAATAAAGAAAAATTAATCAATCCAAATTGTTTATGTCTTACGATGATGTACATATTTGTCACTTCTTGATTTCCTTGTTCTGTCTAAGATGATTTGTCTTTAATAAGTAATTGCTCCGTATGGCGCAAACCTGTAATTGTTTCAGTAGATAGCCTATTTCTGATTTTTGTTTTCTTTCTGTTTATTGAAGAAAATCCTCTTTCGAGTGGGGTAAACATAGTAATGTTTGCATAAAGTTGGACAAATTTGGCAACATTAAAGCATTGTCCATTCGCTTAGCTGAAGCTACTGTACTCCTGAATATCTCTGGCTTCATATCTGAGCTTACATTAATAATATCTAATGAATTACTTAGTAACCTCCATTCTGTGCCAGTGCTCTGAATATCAGACTCTGTTGAATGACCAAAGACGGACAACAGATCATTCAGAAATGGCAATTCTACTCCCTATATACTAGTCATGGAAGGGTTGAAATTGAATAACAGCAAACCACACAATTTTGTGCTGTAGATGATGTTCTCTTTTAATTTCTGTATATTTTATTTGTTACGCAAATGAGTTTAAATTTGAATTTTTTTGTGTGTAAATTCTGTTGCCTCCTATAAAATCAGTATAATTTGCTTATTTTTCAATAAAGATCTGGAACTCTTAATCAGGTTGAAAAATACTGTATATATAAGATTAATCTGTATATCTGGCATCACTGGTTTCAGCCTCCCACTACAGTCCCCACACTGCAGCAGTAACTGATCATGATACAGAGCCGGTGATTTGTCATCGTACGAGGGGGGAGGGAGACGCGAACCCTTGACATCTGAGTGGAATTACACGACACTAACCACTATATCATAGGACTAGATGAAATATTTACAAACATTTAAACGAAGGAAAACAAGTTCTTTTTGGAATATAATATCTAAGGACGATTGCCTGATGAGTGTCTAAATCATAATATACCAGTTTGGGCAGAAAGGTAACCGCAGCTTTGAGCAATGTAAGTTTGGTAGATGCAAATATCAAGAGGGTGCTTACATCCTCACTGGAAGACAATAAGGCCTCAAGCACAACAACCCCCAGCCCACCAGCTCCCCCCGCGCCCCCGTGCCCACAACCAGTCTTTCCCAAAAGTCCCTCACCCAGAACCAGACGTGTCCCAAAATTGAATTATTGGGGTCCGTTACGACGTCCACTTGTAGTTATGATATTGTTAAAAATCCTCCTATAAGTTATTGCGTATTATTATTTTTTTCTTCTATCCCAGTCCTCCAATTCGACTGGGTGGTATTTATAGTGTTGGGGGGTTTCCGGGTTGCATCCTACCTCCTTAGGAGTCCATCACTTTCCGTACTATGTGCGCTGTTTCTAGGAGCACACTCTTCTGCACGAGTCCTGGAGCTACCTCAGCCTCTAGTTTTTCCAGATTCCTTTTCAGGGATCTTAGGATCGTGCCTAGTGTTCCTCTGATTATGGGTACAATTTCCGCTGACATATCCCATATCCTTCTTATTTCTATTTTCAGGTCTTGATACTTATCCATTTTTTGCCTTTTTTTCTCTTCAACTTTGGTATCCCATGGTATTGCGACATCAATGAGTGATACTTTCTTCTTGATTTTGTCAATCAACGCAACGTCTGGTCTATTTGCACGTATCACCCTATCCGTTCTGATACCATAGTCCCAGAGGATCTTTGCCTGATCGTTTTCTATCACGCCTTCAGGTTGGTGCTCGTACCACTTATTATTGCAAGGTAGCTGGTGTTTCTTGCACAGGCTCCAGTGGAGGGCTATTGCCACTGAATCGTGCCTCTTTTTGTACTGGTTCTGTGCAAGTGCCGGACATTCGCTTGTTATGTGGTTTATGGTTTCATTTTTCGTATTGCACTTCCTATATGTGGGAGAGATGTTGTTTCCATTATTATTATTATTATTATTATTAGATAATCACAAGATGAAACTATTCACATGGAACAAGCCCACCAAAGGGGCCATTGACTTGGAATTCAAGTTCCAAAGAATATGATCTTCATTAAGGAGCAAGAGGAGGTCAAAGGGAAATGCCGAAAGAATAAATCCCACATATTTAAAAAGAAAAAAACTAAATTGATAGATAAAAATGTATTGAAATGCAAGGAGAACGGTTTTAGGGTATTAATGCATTGCATCTCCTTTTAAACTACTGAAGTTATACTCGCGTGACATCCTTGGGAGGCTAACAAGCAAACAAACGAACGAACAAACAAACCTGACCAAAAACTCAACTTCTATCTCGGGGGTGGAAACTGCAGAGGAAACTTTCTGAAAAGCATATATATATATATATATATATATATATATATATATATATATATATATATATATATATATACATATCACCCGTCTTCTCCACGGGTATGAGATACTTTATTAAGAAAGTAAGTAAGCTGGGGTCTTTATTAGGGTCGTTATAAAATAAGTAACACATGCAATCGAAGTTTCTACGGCGCAGTATAGTTCTCCGTAGAGCGTATAATCAATGCCACCGAAAAGAGTGTTATCTTTAGGTGGTCTCAGTATAATGCTGTCTGAGCCGCTGGCGTGCCACCTCGGTGGCCGCGAGTTCGATTCTCGGGCATTCCATTGACGAACGAGAGATGTGTATTTTTGGTGATAGAAGTTCACTCTCGCCGTGGTTCGGAAGATCACGTAAAGCCGTAGGTCCCATTGCTGAATAACCACTGATTGGTTCCAGGTAACGTAAAAACGGCCTGTCTTGCAACGTTGACAGACGCGCGATCGTGGCTGACTTTAACTGTAAATAAAATAAAATTACTGAGACTAGATATATGCAATCTGGTACATTTGACGACTGGAGGGTGGATGATCAACATACTTATTTGCAGCCCTCTAGCCTCAGCAGTTTTTAAGATCTGAGGTCGGATAGACAATTAGCCATTTGGTAATAGTTTCCTTTTACAGAAAACTACAAACTAGAATTTATAGGTTTCTATATATGCAAAATGAGCCCACTAAATTGTCCTCCATTACTGAATCACACCTATGGTTTTTTTTTCTCAAGCATCCTACCATGTAAGTGTTTAGACTCCAAAATTAAAATTTTGAAAGTAATGAAACAAAAAAAGTAAAAAAAAAAAAATTCATAAGAAACATATTGGAATGCTTTCTCTATTGTTTATGACTGCAGATGAATTAGGTAGAAACGATAGAAGATACAAGATGTATAATTTGTGTGAATCGTTATCTAAATTTCTGTTACTCTTCATAATATTCTTTCTCTGTGGCATGTTCTGTAGTACATAACTCCATGGTTATTTTTCTCATATAAACCAGGATGGGAATGCCCGTATATTTGTTTGAAGAAAAAAAATGAATCATAAATGCATAATACTGGGATTAAAGATTAATAGTTTCAAGTTGATTGCAGAAATGAAGGCAGTTAAGTAATATATTTTATTTCTAGTTTGATTGCAAATACATAGGAGATGGATGGTTTGTTTTAGGAATACGTTAGAAACGACAGTGCAAATCAGATTGGGTAGAAGTGGCATTCCCTAAAAGGTTAGGAGTGGATGTTGTGTGTAGTTCGTGGGTTGATTGATAAACACAAATTAGCACCAAGATTAATACGGTAGTAAACATTTCGACTTGAAGTTTTTGTTAGATTTTTAAGAAAGATAAAATCATATCACTGAATAAGTTGCAATTTAGGGTAATATTTTTTTTAGAATATAAAAGGTAAATTAATTCTAACCGAGTAAATTGTAGAGCTGCGTGTCTGCAAAAATCTTAAGATTTTACATTGGAAAAATTAATAGTATTTGGTTATATGTGGGTTGAAGACACACCTTAAATTTGATATATGAAGAACCTTCAAAATATTATATAAATAAAGACGTTCATCAAATAATCATAAGAGATGTGTTATCTTTTAATGTCACTTTTGAACATTTTGGCGTAATTGGACGTTTCCAGTTAAATGGTTAAAGATGTAGAATATTTCCAGTTAAATGGTTAAAGATGTAGAATATTTCCAGTTAAATGGTTAGCGGTGTGGAACGTTTCCAGTTCAATGGTTAGTGGTGGGGAACGTTTCCAGTTAAATGATTAGTGGTGGGGAACGTTTCTAGTTAAATGGTTAGTGGTGTGGAACGTTTCCAGTTAAATGGTCAGTGGCGGGAACGTTTCCCGTTTCCAGTTAAATGGTTAGTGGTGGGGAACGTTTCCAGTTAAATGGTTAGAGGTGTGGAACGTTTCCAGTTAAATGGTCAGTGGCGGGGAACGTTTCCAGTTAAATGGTTAGTGGTGGGGAACATTTCCAGTTAAATGGCCAGTGGCGGGGAACGTTTCCAGTTAAATGTTGAATGGTATGGAACGTTTCCAGTTTAACGTTTTCATGTACTTATCACCCCAACTTTAGAGTTCCGAACAAGAAAACTATTGAGATGGCTGTTTGTCTTTCCGTCCGCACTTTTTCTCTCCGCCCTCGAATCTGAAAAAAACCACCGAGGCTAGAGAGCTGCAAATTGGTATGTTGATCATCCACCCTCCAGTCATCAAACATACCAAATTTCAGCCCTCTAGCCTCCGTAGGTTTGATTTTATTTAAGGTTAAATTGAGCCATAATCGTACTTCTGGTAGCGCTGTGGGTACCAACAGCATAGTCCACCACCGGACCGTGGCTGAGGCCACCACCGGTCAGAAAACTCGATTGCGCCGCGTTTTCTACATATTAAGTTGAAAATAGTTTCCTGTTTTGAGTAGACTATTTAAAAAAAGAAAGTAGACCACATTTTGATTTAATTAAAGAGAGAATCCGACTCGCGTTGAATGAGTCTACAACAAAAGAGACTTTTCATCAGAATTACCTTTCAATCCCAGAAGACCAGAGAGCCACTTCCCTTAATGACCAAAGTTCCTCCCAAAGCACTACAATGCGGATATTAGCAGAGAGAGAGAGAGAGAGAGAGAGAGAGAGAGAGAGAGAGAGAGCACAGAAGTGCTTACTAACACGACCAGTCTGTCTGTCTAACTATCTGTATATATATATATATTATATATATATATATATATATATATA
>NC_087224.1:16213016-16233016 GCF_015104395.2 Macrobrachium nipponense | reverse complement strand
CACTTTTAAAACCGTCTATCCATTTTTTTTAAATATAGGAAGTTCATAAATAGTCCTTTTTTTATAAAGTATTTCTCAGACTACTATCTTTTTAGTGAATATCATCATTATTACTTATTGGGTTACAATCACGCAAGGATCTGCGAACGTTGTGCCGAGGGACCTTGAACTTTCAGTAATAAACGACAGTAGTTTTTTTTTTTTTATGTTTCAGTTTCGTCGAGCATTTTAATCTTTCCCAACAGAGGAAATGTGAGATTTCACCGCCAATGAATTCGATATTGTTGTGAAGAGTGGATTTCCAGTCGTGAAGAGAAAATACCCTCTCAGAAGTTCATACGATTAATGAAAAACTGCACAAAAAAAATGTGACAGAAAAGACGTATGGAAAAAGACAAAAAGCAGAGTTGAATTGTATACCCCTGAAGCAAAGAGCGGACTTGCGTGTTGAATTTCTTTTCGAAAACTGATCAGAATTCGAGTGAATTATGTATGCTTCCTTGCTCTGTGTATAATTAAAGTGAAGTCTTTGGTTCCCTTTGTCTGCCTGGCTAATCAGATCCCCAGAGATTTTTTTAATGAAAATGGTCCGTTTATAAATGACAGTCCTTTTATACCTGCACATCAGTGGCGTGGTTGGTATGGTGTTTGCTTCCCACCTCGGTGGTCGCGGGTTCGATTCTCGGCCATTTCATTGAGGGGTGAGAGATGAGTATTTCTGGTGATAGAAGTTCACTCTCGACGTGGTTCGGAAGTCACGTAAAGCCGTTGGTCCCGTTGCTGAATAACCACTGGTTCCATGCAACGTAAAAACACCATACAAACAAAAAATATATTGATTCGTTTTCATATCAGCAAGACTTCAGTTAAATTCTTTTTTCATCTGGGGCTGGGGGTTGGGGGGGATTAACAGTGCATGATAGATTGCAGAGTAAAATCCGACAGTGGTTTTCAAAGTAATATCGCTTTTGTTTAGTTTTTTTGTTACTGATGATTAAGTGTTTTTTTAACACGTTGAAATTCAAGATATAACTTGACAGGGACCCTCCAATCAATGGCTATTAGGACTAGAAAACCGTCTAACTATGTATTTCTGACCTCAGAATTCTTCATGGTTTTATAGTTCTTGATTTGTTTTCAGATTTCTTTATCTTATAACAAGCCAGTCAACCGGTAAGTTCTGATCATCAAAAGGAATCTTTCCTTGTTAATGCTTCACATGTAAAAAAACATGAGTTAGCTAGGTAACACTGGTCGAAAAACAATGAAATCGACCAACATTTGAAACATTGTGCCCTATAAATCTATAGAAATATTCAAATAACAACAAACAACGTTCCGGTACAAAAATATTTTCTCTCCAAACGCGTTTAAGCTGAAACATTTGTCTCCAGCTATTTTGCATGCAACGGCAATGAAAAGTTTGCAAACAATGCGAGTCATTAATGGAACGGTCCCGTTTAATGAAGATATGGGCAAATCTTAAATGGGCGACGATTATATGGGTCTTTAGACAGGAAAAAATGACAAAAGTTCCGCCCTAAATATGTGGAGGGGAGAGCCAAAGGACGCCGAGATTAATGCCAAGATTATGCGTGTGCCGAGGTTTAATTAATACGCGAATGTTCGTTTTATTTACCTTTCAAGTTGCCGAATGTGTCAATATTTTATCTCTCTCTCTCTCTCTCTCTCTCTCTCTCTCTCTCTCTCTCTCTCTCTCCTCACACACACAAACACACACACACACACACACACACTAAACATGCGGTCCTACATGTATCAATCCCAACACTTCAATTATTTTCCTCTGAATATTTGAAGGTATTCCGTTGAAGCTAAATAGCCATCTGAACTCAACAGATGTACGATAACAGCTGATTGTTGTCACTCACGGTGGAGTCCAAAGAGCGCCTCTTTTCCTCAGTAATAAACTAATTCACCTTCGTCTATACCTGATAATGACGAACGGTCACCTAGACTACTTTATTACTGTTTAATAACAAATGAAGACTTTGGAATGTGAAGAACACCTTGGACTCAAAGAATTCTGATCGAACTCATCAACTTTATAATATTGTTATTGGGGGTAAGAACACTACAGACAATTTTGAAAATAATAAAATGTTTTAAAATAATAATAATAAAACTAATCTTCCTTCAATCAACGTTTAAAAAGATTAAAGAGAAATGATCAACCCGAGTGACCTTGTTAAACGGTTTACCTGTGGATGGATCTCTTGGTATAAATACGGCCTTTTCTGTAACTTTTCTCATTCATTACCTACCTGAAAAGAAAGACAGCAGTCTCTGTAATATAGTACTTACTTTCTATGTTCTGGCGGTTTTGTGGGCTTATTAATATATATAATATATATAGTATATATATTATTAAATTTTTAAATAATATATATATATAGTATATATTACACAAATGTTGTATATATATATAAATATATATATATATATATATATATATATATATATAGATATAAATTATATATACTATGTGTATATATATAAATGTCTATATATAATATATAATATATATTATATTATTATCAAATTTATATATATAGTATATATATATATATATATATATGGATAATATGATATATTATATGTTATATTATATATATATATTTATAGTACTGGTAATCTTCTTAGGCACGAAGACATAGTAAATTCAGTTGTATTCCACAGTTGTATGCCCAACAGCTTCGTCCTCCAATGGACCTCTTCTTGGAGCGTTTATTAAGGAAACGCTCCAAGAAGAGGTCCAGTGGAGGACGAAACTGTTGGCCATTTTCTGAGACATACCTTTTTCTTTTTCCTATGTGGATACAAGTGATATATATATATATATATATATATATATATATATATATATATATATATATATATATATATATATATAAATGAAACTATCACTTTCTAATCATTAACGATTTTCACATGGTCAGGGGATTGCATTGATGTGATGTAAATAATTCTTGGTAATAATTTCTGTGATACAGGTTGTCATCTCAGCCTCACCGTCTCTGTCGTCATGCTGCTTCCATTAGATGTATTGGCTCCTTCGTCCCTTTTTTCATCGGTGAGTGGATATCCACCCTGCAGGATTTCAGAGAATCCATTATCACTGCTTCTGACACAACTGACAGATTTTTCTTCCTGATCTGATTTTTTTTCCCTGGTTGTTTTTGATGACGAATCGGCTCTTTTTCCCATCTTTAATGGTGATGCCTCTCATCACCTGTTCTCTTGCTTATGCTCTCTTTCACATTATCCGTGACTTTTCCTGTTCATAGTTTTGTCAGGACCGAGCTATCCATATTTTTATATTATCACTACTCGGCCCCCTTCAGCCCTGATATGGCAGTCTAATGTAAATAGGAAGACTGTTATATTGTTGAATTCACAGGAATTAGAACAGTTTCTGCATATTCTCTGCGTTCTCTTTCATTTAAAGATTTATTGTGTTTTAGCAATAATATAATTCAGCCCCTCACATCTATGAACAACTTCATTTACTTATTATGTGCATGACCTGTTCTGTACAGAGGTAGGACTGGTATAGATGGTCAGGTTTGGGGCACCTTAAAGGCCTACCAGCTGAAATAACTGTAGCCATTGGCTCACCTTCCCAGGACTTATTTGGGTGTAGAGGTAAAGTGATGCCAAATATATATATATATATATATATATATATATATATTTTATTAATATTAATATTATATATATATATATATATACATATATATATACATGTGTGTGTGCGTGTGCATGTGTGTGTGCATATGCTGGGTGCATCTCCTTGGTGTCTAAACGTAGAGTTGTAATCCGGTGGGTTTGAGATGGATAAGGCCTATCGGTCACCTGCCCCACTGGCAATCACATTAAAGGGGGGAAATAATGATATACAATGCAGCTAAGACTACACGCGAGTTAGCAGTGATGCATCCATAATGATAGTAATAGTAATATTACTATTTTCAGAACTGCTTTTATGTCTATGATCAGCATTTTAAATGGTGAATAAATTCCTGTGTAACAAATATATTTTGATTTATTTAGACTTCCCTATATATACTTAAACTCCAATGCCTTTGTCTATGAAGGCATTTGTAAGAGCACTTGTAGTGGAGTATCATTCAGTTGATATTTGATCGACGGCTGTTTATTCCCGTTGCATCGCATTAAGTGAAATTCGGATGGAATTATTTTTTTTTATCCTAGATTTTTTTTTTTTTTTTTTATCGGGGATGAACCTTCCCTCGGAGTAGTTCTCTTTGTCTTTGATGCAGCAGCAGCAGCTGCTGCTCAGTGTGAAGCTGTGTTGTGTGTTCCTTGGGTAACGTGATTCCAGCTGCCTGCGACCTTCCCCTTTTTCCTCGTTGTTCCCTCTCAGATGGAGCTTTGATCCTCGGCCTCCCTCCCTCCCTCCCTCTGGAGCCCTTGACTCGATTGGCCGGGTGAAATTGTATGGCATGTTTGAAGTTCGCAGTGATCACTACAAGTAGATTAAAAGGGACCAAGGGGTGGATGTGGTAAAATATTTTACAGAATGCTTACTTCTTTTTTTTTTTTATTCCAAAAAAAGAAGAGTCCCCTTCGTGCAAGAAGAGGGGTTAACGTCAGCCCTCTCGTGTGCCACTAGAGAGAGAGAGAGAGAGAGAGAGAGAGAGAGAGAGAGATTTTGCTGCCTCAGAATCAATGATATAGGGGTCTCCGGAATAATGATATTATGATGCAAAAACCATTACTTGCCATGATGCTGTGGGCGGTAAATATGAAAGGCGGTGAATGTGACACCGAAGCAGGTAGGATTATTATAATGATGATGATGATGATGATGATGACAGGGCGAGGAAGAGGTGGAGGAGAGAGGAGGAGGAGGAGGTGGAATGAGGGAGGAAGTGGTTGGAGAAAGGTTACTGAAGTGTGGAAGATGGAGTAGCGGGGAGAAGAAAGAGGGGGGTTTTGGGTTGGGGGTGAAAGACCCAATAGAAAACTAGTGGGTTGTCAAATGAAAGGGAAAGGAAGGAAGGAAGGAAAGGAGAAAGAAAAAGATGAGGGGGAGGAGGGGGCGGGGGGTGGGGGTGAGAGATGTGGTAGTGTCATTATGAGAACATTGCAGTGAATGGAAGAAAGTGATGTGAATGGTCAACAACAGGAAATGAGGTGCTGGAAATATCTTGCAAGAAATTAATGATATTTTAAGAATGGGCGCCAGCGGGAGAACGCGCGCACTCGCCTACACGCACACATGCACACACCCACAAACGTATGCACTCCACTCACGCGCGTGTATGTATGTACGCACACACACACACACACACACACACAAACACACAACACACACATATATATATATATATTATATATATATATATATATATATATATATATATATATATATATAAACCTGACCTATCTATTTGGATTTTGCTGTTTAATATTTATAATAACATATATCAGAGGCAAATATATATTAACAATATTAACAGAATAACAATTTCCTTCTAGGGAATGATGACATTTTTTTATATTTGGAGGTATCTTGTATTTTATTTTAGGATTTTCTTTATAGAGTTCTATGAGTTCTCTGTACAGCATATAATGCTGTATGAAACTCTCAGTCACGGCCCATGTCACTCTCATCCAAGGTCTATGAAACTTTCAGCTACTGCACCGTCATGGCTTAACCTAAATAAAATAAAAATCACTGAGGCTAGAGAGCTGCAATTTGCTATGTTTGATGATTGGAGAGTGGTTGATCTGCATACCAGTTTGCAGCTCTCTAGCCTCGGTAGTTTTTAAGATCTGAGGGCGGACAGGAAAAATGCAGACTGACAGACAAATAGCCATCTCAATAGTTTTCTTTTCAATAGTTTTCTTTTAAAGATAACTAAAAACGAAACTACTTTGAGTGAGATGTATACTGTCACTGTGAAAGAAATATACTCTCAGCAGCAATATTTAATGCTAGTGTTCTTGTTTTCATCGTGGGATTTAATTCTGGTACGATTGTTGCCCTGGATGTCTCATGCAGTTTGGTTGAAAATCTTTCGTGACTATAAATCTTTTTTGACGTTTTTTTAGCGCCGAATATTGTGAATGTTTGAAGGATGTCTCGTGTTTGGTGGAATTCCACGTTAAGATTCTTTCTGAAATCTACGCATAAAAAGGCGTGGCAGCCTTTCAGACTTTGAAAAAAGTCTGAAAAAATAATAATCCTTTCAATCTGTGAAAAAAAAGATAATTGCCCTTTCAGAGTGAAATAATCTGAAAAATAATTGTTCTTTCAGACTATGTATAAGGTCTGAAAAAGATAATTGTCCTTTCAGCCTTTCAGACTGTGAAAAAGTCTGAAAGAAGATGAACTTTCCTTTGAGACTGTGAAAAAAAATCTGAAAAAAAAGATCCTGCCCTTTCAGACTGTGAAAAAGTCTGAAAAAGATAACTCTCCCTCAGACTGAGAAAAAATTGTAAAAAAAAATAGCTGTAATTTCAAGATTGTGTAAAAAAAATAACTGTCCTTTCAGACTGTGAATCAGTCTAAAAAAAAGATCACTGTCCTTACAGACTGTGAATAAGTCTAAAAAAAGATAACTCTCCTTACAGACTGTGAATAAGTAAAAAAAGATAACTCTCCTTACAGACTGTGAATAAGTCTAAAAAAAGATAACTCTCCTTACAGACTGTGAATAAGTCTGGGAAAAAATAACTGTCCTTTCAGACGGAGGAAAAAAGTGAAAAAAAAAACTGTTCTTTCAGACTGAAAATTTGTTTTGAAAAAATAACTTCATTTCATAGTAAGAAACAAGTGAAAAAAATAACTTTTTTCGGACAGAAATTTTTTTATGAAAATAACTGTCATTGCAAACTGAAATAGTCTTAAAAACTGTTCTTTCAGACTGTAAAAAAAAGTCTTTAAAAATTATCCTTTCAGACTGTGAAGAAGTCTGAAAAAAATAAGAGAAAAGAGTCTGCAAAAATAATTGGCCTTTCAGACTGAGAAAATCGTGAAATATAGCTGTCTTTGCAGACTGAGAAAAGTGTAAAAAAAAATAACTGCCCTTTCAGCCCGAGAAAGAAGTGTGAAAAAATAACTGTCCTTTCAGACTGAGAAAAAGGTTATAATAGATAACTGTGCTTTCAGACTGCGAAAAAAAAGTCTTTAAAAAACAGTCTTTTCAGATTGTGAAAGTCTGAAAAAAATAACTGTCCTTTCAGACTGAGAAAGAAGTGTGGAGAAAATAGCTGCCCTTTCAGACTGAGAAAAAAAAGCATAATAAGTAACTGTGCTTTCAGACTGTGAAAAACTCATGATAAATGTGTCATTTCAGAACGTGAAAAGTCTTAAGAAACTCTCCTTTCAGATTGTGAAAAAGTCTGAAAAAATAATTGTCCCTTTCAGACTGAGAAGAAAGTCTGAAAAAAACTTCTTTGATACTGTGAAAAAATGTGAAAAAATAAATGTCTTTTCAGAACTGAGAAAAAACTTGTGAAAGAATAACTCTTTCAGACTGAGAAAAAAGTGTGAAAAAATAGCCGTTCTTCCAGACTGAGAAAAAAAGTATGAAAAATAACTGTCCTTTTAGACTGAAAACTTTGTTGAAACTGTCCTTTCAGACTGTAAAAAATTCTGAAAAAATAACTATCCTTTCAGACTGAATAAAGTCTGAGAAAAGATAGCTGTCCTTTCATATTGTGAAAAAATAATCTGAAAAAACTAACTAGTTGTTCCAGACTGTGAAAAGGGTTTAAAAAAAGATAACTGTTCATGAAGGGGTCTGTATGATTTATGTAAGATTGCGATCATAATGCATAAAGAATAAATGCGCCAAAGATGAAAAAAAAAAGACAAAGAAGCGAAGTAGTGGAAATGAATAATTGTATAACACCGAAGCAGAACATGGAACTGGCACGTTGCTTTTTTCGGAAATTAATTAGAATTCGAATGAATTATGCATGTTTCCTTGCTTTGTGTATAATTAAAGTCAGTCTTTTGTTCCCTTTGTCTGCCTGGCTAATCAGTTTCTCACTGATTTTTTTATGAAAATGGTCCGTTTGAAAATTGCAATCCGGTTCAACCTGACTCGAATATGAATTTTATTTCATATCAGTTCCATCCCGTTTTTCTTACTTTATTTTTTTATTTTTACTTTTTATTATTATTTTTTTGGTTGGAGATTTGGAGTGAATATAAGATTGCCCAACATGGGTTGAAAAAGGTTTTTATTATTATTTTTTTTTATCATGGTGACCAAGGAATACAAAAACTACTGTAAGATTCGAAACCTAAGCTTTAATGGAAGTAGTTTTTTTTTCACTCTACGATGTTTGGTTTCAATATGAAACATTGTGTCACTTATGCCAAACAGCTGAGTCTGTTGTCAGCTTTAGTGACGCTTGACCTATTGCAGGTTACATTAAATGTTTCTTGATTTCTTACAGGATGGTTACGTTAAGTATTGCTTGACTTCATACAGGGTAGGTACGTTAAATGTTGCTTGACTTCTTACAGAGTTGGTACATTAAGTGTTGCTTGAGTTCTTACAGGGTTGGTACATTCAATGTTCCTTGACCTTCTTACAGGGTAGGTACATTTAATGTTGCTCTACTTCTTACAGGGTAGTTTAAGTAAATGTTGTTAATGTTGCTGTACTTCTTACAGGGTGAATACATTAAATGTTGATTAAGTTCTTACAGTGTGGGTACATTAAATGTTGCTTGACTTCTTACAGGGTGGGTACATTAAATATTGCTTGACTTCTTACAGGGTCAGTATATTAAATGTTGCTTGACTTCTTACAGGGTGAATACATTAAATGTTAATTAAGTTCTTACAGGGTGGGTACATTAAATGTTGCTTGACTTCTTGCAGGGTCAGTATATTAAATGTTGCTTCACTTCTTGCAGGGTGAGTACATTAAATATTGCTTGACTTCTTACAAGGTGGTTACATTAAATGTTAATTGAGTTCTTACAGGGTGGGTACATTAAATGTTGCTTGACTTCTTACAAGGTGGGTACATTAAATGTTAATTGAATTCTTACAGGTTGGGTACATTAAATGTTGCTTGACTTCTTACAAGGTGGGTACATTAAATGTTAATTGAATTCTTACAGGTTGGGTACATTAAATGTTGCTTGACTTATTACAAGGTGGGTACATTAAATGTTAATTGAGTTCTTACAGGGTGGGTACATTAAATGTTGCTTGACTTCTTACAAGGTGGGTACATTAAATGTTAATTGAATTCTTACAGGGTGGGTACATTAAATGTTGCTTGACTTCTTGCAGGGTCAGTATATTAAATGTTGCTTCACTTCTTGCAGGGTGAGTACATTAAATATTGCTTGACTTCTACAAGGTGGTACATTAAATGTTAATTGAATTTCTTACAGGTTGGGTACAAATTAAATGTTGCTTGACTTATTACAAGGTGGGGGTACATAAATGTTTAATTGAGTTCTTACAGGGTGGGTACATTAAATGTTGCTTGACTTTATTACAAGGTGGGGTACATTAAATGTTAATTGAATTCTTAACAGGTTGGGGTACATAAATGTTGCTTGACTTCTTACAAGGTGGGTACATTATATGTTAATTGAATTCTTACAGGTTGGGTACATTAAAAGTTGCTTTGACTTATTACAAGGTGGGTACATTAATGTTAATTGAGTCTTACAGGGTGGGTACATTAAATGTTGCTTGACTTCCTTACAAGGTGGGTACATTAAATGTTAATTGAATTCTTACAGGGTGGGGGGTACATTAAATGTTGCTTGACTTCTTTGCAGGGTCAGTATAATTAAATGTTGCTTCACTTCTTGCAGGTGAGTACATTAAATATTGCTTGACCTCTTACAAGGTGGGGTACATTAAATGTTAATGAATTCTTACAGGTTGGGTACATTAAATGTTGCTTGACTTCTTACAAGGTGGGTACATTAAATGTTAATTGAGTTCTTACAGGGTGGGTACATTAAATGTTGCTTGACTTCTTACAAGGTGAATACATTAAATGTTAATTGAGTTCTTACAGGTTGGGTACATTAAATGTTAATTGAGTTCTTACAGGTTGGGTACATTAAATGTTGCTTAACTTCTTACAGGTTGGGTACATTAAATGTTAATTGAGTTCTTACAGGTTGGGTACATTAAATGTTAATTGAGTTCTTACAGGTTGGGTACATTAAATGTTGCTTAGCTTCTTACAGGTTGGGTACATTAAATGTTAATTGACTTCTTACAAGGTGGGTACATTAAATGTTAATTGAGTTCTTACAGGTTGGGTACATTAAATGTTGCTTGACTTCTTACAAGGTGGGTACATTAAATGTTAATTGAGTTCTTACAGGTTGGGTACATTAAATGTTAATTGAGTTCTTACAGGTTGGGTACATTAAATGTTGCTTAACTTCTTACAGGTTGGGTACATTAAATGTTAATTGAGTTCTTACAGGTTGGGTACATTAAATGTTAATTGAGTTCTTACAGGTTGGGTACATTAAATGTTGCTTAACTTCTTACAGGTTGGGTACATTAAATGTTAATTGAGTTCTTACAGGTTGGGTACATTAAATGTTGCTTAACTTCTTACAGGTTGGGTACATTAAATGTTGCTTAACTTCTTACAGGTTGGGTACATTGAATGTTGCTTGACTTCTTACAGGTTGGGTACATTGAATGTTGCTTAACTTCTTACAGGGTGGGTACATTAAATGTTGCTTAACTTCTTACAGGTTGGGTACATTAAATGTTGCTTAACTTCTTACAGGTTGGGTACATTGAATGTTGCTTGACTTCTTACAGGTTGGGTACATTAAATGTTGCTTAACTTCTTACAGGTTGGGTACATTAAATGTTGCTTAACTTCTTACAGGTTGGGTACATTAAATGTTGCTTGACTTCTTACAGGTTGGGTACATTAAATGTTGCTTAACTTCTTACAGGGTGGGTACATTAAATGTTGCTTGACTTCTTACAGGTTGGGTACATTAAATTGCTTAACTTCTTACAGGGTGGGTACATAAATGTTGCTTAACTTCTTACAGGTTTGGGATTAAATGTTGCTTAACTTCTTACAGGTTGGGTACATTAAATGTTGCTTAACTTCTTACAGGTTGGGTACATTGAATGTTGCTTAACTTCTTACAGGTTGGGTACATTGAATGTTGCTTGACTTCTTACAGGTTAGGTACATTAAATGTTGCTTAACTTCTTACAGGGTGGGTACATTAAATGTTGCTTAACTTCTTACAGGTTGGGTACATTAAATGTTGCTTGACTTCTTACAGGTTGGGTACATTAAATGTTGCTTAACTTCTTACAGGGTGGGTACATTAAATGTTGCTTGACTTCTTACAGGTTGGGTACATTGAATGTTGCATTAACTTCTTACAGGTGGGTACATTAAATGTTGCTTAACTTCTTACAGGTTGGGTACATTAAATGTTGCTTAACTTCTTACAGGTTGGGTACATTAAATGTTGCTTAACTTCTTACAGGTTGGGTACATTAAATGTTGCTTAACTTCTTACAGGTTGGGTACATTAAATGTTGCTTTAACTTCTTACAGGTTGGGTACATTGAATGTTGCTTAACTTCTTACAGGTTGGGTACATTAAATGTTGCTTAACTTCTTACAGGTTGGGTACATTAAATGTTGCTTGACTTCTTACAGGTTGGGTACATTAAATGTTGCTTAACTTCTTACAGGGTGGGTACATTGAATGTTGCTTGACTTCTTACAGGTTGGGTACATTGAATGTTGCTTAACTTCTTACAGGGTGGGTACATTAAATGTTGCTTAACTTCTTACAGGTTGGGTACATTAAATGTTGCTTAACTTCTTACAGGTTGGGTACATTAAATGTTGCTTAACTTCTTACAGGTTGGGTACATTAAATGTTGCTTAACTTCTTACAGGTTGGGTACATTAAATGTTTTGACTTCTTACAGGGTACATTAATGTTGGTTGACTTCTTACAGGGTGGGTACATTAAATGTTGCTAGACTTCTTACAGGGTGGGTACATTAAATGTTGCTTAACTTCTTACAGGTTGGGTACATTAAATGTTGCTTAGACTTCTTACAGGGTGGGTACATTAAATGTTTCTTGACTTCTTACAGGTTGGGTACATTAAATGTTGCTTGACTTCTTACAGGGTGGGTACATTAAATGTTGCTTGACTTCTTACAGGGTGGGTACATTAAATGTTGCTTGACTTCTTACGGGGGGTTACATTATGTTGCTTAACTTCTTAGGTTGGGTACATAAAGTTGCTTGACTTCTTAACAGGGTGGGTACATTAAATGTTGCTTAACTTCTTACAGGTTGGGTACATTAAATGTTGGTTAACCTCTTACAGGTTGGGTACATTGAATGTTGCTTAACTTCTTACAGGGTGGGTACATTAAATGTTGCTTAACTTCTTACAGGTTGGGTACATTAAATGTTGCTTAACTTCTTACAGGGTGGGTACATTAAATGTTGCTTGACTTCTTACAGGTTGGGTACATTAAATGTTGCTTAACTTCTTACAGGTTGGGTACATTAAATGTTGGTTGACTTCTTACAGGTTTGGTACATTAAATGTTGCTTAACTTCTTACAGGTTGGATACATTGAATGTTGCTTAACTTCTTACAGGGTGGGTACATTAAATGTTACTTAACTTCTTACAGGGTCAGTATGTTAAATGTTGCTTGACTTCTTACAAGGTGGGTACATTAAATGTTGCTTAACTTCTTACAGGGTCAGTATATTAAATGTTGCTTCACTTCTTACAGGGTCAGCATGTTAAATGTTGCTTAACTTCTTACAGGGTCAGCATGTTAAATGTTGTTTGACTTCCTCCAGAGTGGGTACATTAAATGTGGCTTCACTTCTTCCAGAGTGGGTACATGAAATGTTGCTTGACTTCTTACAGGTTGGGTTCATTAAATGTTGCTTGACTTCTTACAGGTTGGGTTCATTAAATGTTGCTTGACTTCTTACAGGTTGGGTTCATTAAATGTTGCTTGACTTCTTACAGGGTCAGTATGTTAAATGTTGCTTGACTTCTTACAGGTTGGGTTCATTAAATGTTGCTTGACTTCTTACAGGTTGGGTTCATTAAATGTTGCTGGACTTCTTACAGGGTCAGTATGTTAAATATTGCTTGACTTCTTACAGGTTGGGTTCATTAAATGTTGCTTGACTTCTTACAGGTTGGGTTCATTAAATGTTGCTTGACTTCTTACAGGGTCAGTATGTTAAATATTGCTTGACTTCTTACAGGTTGGGTTCATTAAATGTTGCTAGACTTCTTATAGGGTGGGTACATTAAATGTTTCTTGACTTCTTACAGGGTGGGTACATTAAATGTTGCTAGACTTCTTACAGGGTGGGTACATTAAATGTTGCTAGACTTCTTACAGGGTGGGTACATTAAATGTTGCTAGACTTCTTACAGGGTGGGTACATTAAATGTTGCTTGACTTCTTACAGGGTGGGTACAATAAATGTTGCTTGACTTCTTACTAGGTAAGTATGTTAAGTGTTACACTTGAACCACTCTTGTGGCCCGGCTTTGGGCCATAGAGTTTATAGGAAGTTCCTAAGAAATAGCACCTTTGCATCGATTACATGTTATTGTTTGATGTTTAACAATGTCCATGAATCTCCCATAAATTCGGTGTATAGCTTTTAGGCTTTTGATTTAAATGTGGGCGCCTTATGGGTTTTCGTTGTTGTCAACATTCTTTCCGTAAGTGCGCGTCGCAACCAGAAGGTCATTCCGAGTATAGTTCACGTTATAATAATATAAAAATAATAAGAACTCTACTACAACGAGTCTTAAGATATTGCAGTTGGAAGACTTCCATGAAAGAAAAAATTAAAAATCGTACAATTACTGGAAGAGTGTATGGCCTTATATACAGCATTATGCATGCAGGATGTATACACATACAACTCGCAAGGAAATGTGTATTTTCTACGGAAGGGAACGGAAACTATAGAATAATGAGAGGCGCTAATGGAATGCCTCGGGTGAATGTTGGTTGACTGTAGTACGGGAACGTTTTCAAACAAGACAAAAATGCCAAGAAATTCTCTCATAAGATGTGTTGGCGCGTTCTGTGTGTTTGTGTGTTGGGGGGCGCCGGGGTGCTGGGGGGGGGGGGGGGGGTTGTGGAGAAGGAAGGAATCTTTCTTACCTATTAGTTTCCTTGTTGATAGGTTGTGGTAACGCGACATCTCATTGCATAACACACACAAACACACTCTTCGGAAGTCTACAAGCCAACCTTTCCAGGGTTTGGCCTTCGCTCCATTAAAATGCTTTTTTAATAATGAAGCTCCTAGTAACAGTAGTTTAGACATGAGTAGTTTGCATATTTATGATTTTGTGACTCTAATGAGTGGGTGTATTTGTTTTTTCGGATGAATGAATGCTTTATGAGACGAAAATGTCATGAATTGTTGTTTATTTGCTTCCGACAAATGTTTATTTTTGGTGCCATTACCTTTTGATGTTTGGCTCCAGGTTGATGTAAACCGGTGGATTCATCAGTCTCTCGAATGAGGTATTTCTTACCACTGCCTTTTTATAGTTTTCTGTGAAAGAAATTGAGATGGCTTTTTGTCTTAAAAATGACTGAGGCTAGAGGGCTGCAAATTGGTATGTTGATCATCCACCTTCCAATCATCTAACGTACCAAATTGCAGCGCTCTAGCATCTATTAGTCTATTTCATTCAAGGGTTACCTATGATTGTGCGTCTGGCCGGTTGAGAGTTCCCTACAGCATTATACGCTGTACAGAAAACAAGATTGCCTTTTTTTCTTCCTATCCTACTTTCTGTAACAACGCTTGTTCCTCTCTCTCTCTCTCTCTCTCTCTCTCTGCCTTTCAATAACAACATCCTAGCATGTCTCTCTCTCTCTCTCTCTTGATAAATCCTATCCTCCCTTCTTTCTCCATTTCAATAACAGCATCCTAGCCTCTCTCTCTCTCTCTTCTCTCTCTCTCTCTCTCTCTCTCTCCTTAGAAATTTGAGATGCTTTCCGTTTAAAGAGGCACTAAATACTCTCTGCCGTCATATACAGAGAACACTTTCCTCAATATAAATGGGACTAAGAATAACATAATACGTAAGTGAAGGACGATAATCATCCTGATAATCTTTTAATGAGTTTGTTCGTAATCACAAGCAACCGATAACGAACTGAGATGGACGGAATAGGCTCCCACACACATATATTCACAAACCTCCGTGAATATTTTGTATTTTCTTGAATGGTGACTAAATGGCTGATGTTTGGTGAGAAAAAAGTTTACGCTTGGTAATACTGAAGAGAAGTTGAAGAGGATGGGAAGAGTTTTAATTCTTTGCAGAAGGAGGCATTTGAATGTGAATATAAGCAAAATTGATGTGGTGAGTTCAATAAATATATGGAAGCTACAGAACTGAATATTATTGCAGATGGTGGCAGTATGAAAGTAGATGATTTGTACAGATATTTCTGATTAAAAATAACTGAGAATGGCAGGATGATTGAAAGAGAAGAGTTACTAGAATGGGTGAACTTTTAAGGTTCTTTGCAGCCTCCCTTCGGCCCCCAACTGCAACCCCTCTCATTCCTTTTACTGTCTCTCCGTTCATATTCTCCTTCTTCCACCCTAGTACTTTCCACCCTCTCCTAAAAATTGTTTCATAGTTCAACTTCTTTGAGGCTTTCTTCCTCTTACACCTTTCAAGCCATTTTACTCTCGGTTTCCCTTTTGGCTGTTAACGACCTCATAGGTCCCAGTGCTTGGGTTTAGATTCTGTATTCAGTTTGATTCCATTCCAGAACAGGTGAAGGAGCTTCTCTCTTTTACCTGTTCTCCATTATGGTGAGAAATGTCGAAATGCAGTAAAATGATCAGATGAATCAGTTTCTTCGTCACAATCGAGTTTATTGTGCAGCGTAAAATGCTGTTTGAACCACGGCCCATGAAGCTTTCAGCCACCGTCCGATGGTGGCCCGTCCTATAGAGCGGCCAGACGTACGATCATAGCTAACCTTAAACTTAATTAAATAAAATAAAAACTATTGAAGAGGCTAGAGGACTGCAATTTGGTATGCTTGATGATTGGAGAGTCGATGATCAACATACCAATTTGCAGCGCTCTAGCCTCCTCAGTAGTTTCTATTCTTACAGAAAACAAAAAACGTAACGGCACATTGCATGCTGGGTGTTGGGGAGATCGACGCACTGCTGATGTCCGCTAACACCTCCTGAATTTCAGGTAAATCGGTATAATTTTCTATTCCTTCATATTGGTTTTATAGTTTTGAACTCTGTAAGGTTTTTCAGCTGAAGATTTATAGAAAGTAAAAAGAATCTTCTGTGGAGATATGAAGTGGCTGGTGTGGAAGTTTTATCGTAATGGGTTTCATCCATCTTTAGTCAGGTAAAGAATGAACTAGGGAGCTACGTTTTGGTGCCATTATCTACTATAGAACACACACACACACACACACATATATATATCAGAGCCGTAGTAAATATATACCTGAAAACGACAGATACATACATATGTAGATATATATAAAGAGAGAGAGAGAGAGAGAGAGAGAGAGAGAGAGAGAGAGAGAACTCCAGCAAAGCAATATCATAGCATGAGAGATGACCGGGAAGACCTGGGGTCTCCCAGATCGGTTCTTCTTCGTCTTCTTCTCCTCCTCCTCCTCTTCCTCCTTCTCCTTCTCCTCCTCCTCCTCCTCTCACCACGTCGGTGTATGTACCCTGCAATAACTGTCTCCCTTTTCCCCGCATTTTTACTGGTGGACCGTCATCACTTTTTCCTATTTCCCTCCTAATATTCAATGTCCCACTCCTACGGACACATTTCAATGCAAATGAGTTCATCCAAGAATGAGTTCACCCCTACAGCTCTAAATCAAGCGAGAGAGAGAGAGAGAGAGAGAGAGAGAGAGAGAGAGAGAGAGCCTCACCCTTTCTTTTCTCTCTCTCTCTCTCTCTTTTCAGTGGTTGTCTAAACATATAGATCATTGGCAGAGGAGCCACTTTCCTCTCTCTCTCTCTCTGCTTTTATTGTCCGCTTTATCCATTCCCTGACGTCCATTCCAGTTTCTCTTCCTCTCCTCTTCATCTTCTTCTTTGCATATAGCCCCTGTTCTTCTTCTTCTTCTTCTTCTTTTTCTCCTTCTCCTTCTCCTTCTTCCTTCTATTCCTCGTCCTCTATCCTAGAGCATCTTCCAGCCTCGATCCTTCCTGCCTTCGAGGCTGCCGTCCTTTGATTGTTATTTATGGAGGTACCGCGCCACTTCCATTGTGTCCCCCTGGTGGCTGACGACCAAAATATATCGCTTACAATACTTGTGTAGCGCCTGTTCCCTCCCTCCCTCCCTCCCTTCCTTTCCCTCCAACCCTCCTCCGCCAGTGTCCCTCCTCTCCTCGCCCCTTCCTCAAGCGCAGGTCGGAGGGATGGGAGAGATTTAAAACAAATATCACACTAAGAAAACACCCCGTTGGAGTTGATTTCTCTGCTTTTATGAGCTGCTCCGTCGTTGTGTACGATGTTGTTGTTATTATTATTATTATTGTTATTATTTTAGCAAACGCTCTTATGGTACTTGTCAAAGGATAAACAGTATTCATAGATCTGGCATCTACTTATTATTATTATTATTATTATTATTATTTTTTTTTTTTTTTGCTCTATCACAGTCCTCCAATTCGACTGGGTGGTATTTATAGTGTGGGGTTCCGGGTTGCATCCTGCCTCCTTAGGAGTCCATCACTTTTCTTACTATGTGTGCCGTTTCTAGGATCACACTCTTCTGCATGAGTCCTGGAGCTACTTCAGCCTCTAGTTTTTCTAGATTCCTTTTCAGGGATCTTGGGATCGTGCTTAGTGCTCCTATGATTATGGGTACGATTTCCACTGGCATATCCCATATCCTTCTTATTTCTATTTTCAGATCTTGATACTTATCCATTTTTTCCCTCTCTTTCTCTTCAACTCTGGTGTCCCATGGTATTGCGACATCAATGAATGACACTTTCTTCTTGACTTTGTCAATCAACGTCACGTCTAGTCTGTTTGCACGTATCACCCTATCCGTTCTGATACCATAGTCCCAGAGGATCTTTGCATGATCGTTTTCTATCACTCCCTCAGGTTGGGGTGTTCGTACCACTTATTACTGCAAGGTAGCTGATGTTTGTTGCACAGGCTCCAGTGGAGGGTTCTTTTGCCACTGAATCATGCCTCTTTTTGTAATGGTTCTGTGCAAGTGCCGGGCATTTCGCTTGCTATGTGGTTTATGGTTTCATTTTTTCGTATTGCACTTCCTACATATGGGAGAGATGTTATTTCCGTCTATCGTTCTTTGAACATATCTGGTTCTTAGGGCCTGATCTTGTGCGGCTGTTATCATTCCTTCAGTTTCCTTCTTTAGCTCTCCCCTCTGTAGCCATTGCCATATGTCATCGCTGGCTAGTTCTTTAGTCTGTCTCATGTATTGTCCGTGCATTGGTTTGTTGTGCCAGTCCTCTGTTCTGTCTGTCATTCTCCTGTCTCTGTATATTTCTGGGTCTTCGTCTACTTTTATTAGTCCTTCTTCCCATGCACTCTTTAGCCACTCGTCTTCACTGGTTTTCAGATATTGCCCCAGTGCTCTGTTCTCGATGTTGACGCAGTCCTCTATGCTTAGTAGTCCTCTCCCTCCTTCCTTTCGTGTTATGTATAGTCTGTCCGTATTTGCTCTTGGGTGTAGTGCTTATTGGTGTTATTTGTCATATGTTTCCTGGTTTTCTGATCTATGCTGCGGAGTTCTGCCTTCGTCCATTCCACTATTCCTGCGCTGCATCTGATTACTGGCACTGCCCATGTGTTTTTATGGCTTTTATCCACATTTCCGGCGTTGAGTTTTGACTTGAGTATCGCCTTGAGTCTCTGCATATATTCTTTCCTGATCGTGGTCCTTCATCTCTTGGTGCTTTATATCCCCTCCTTCCATTATTCTCAGGTATTTGTATCCGGTCTCATCTATGTGTTTGATGTTGCTCCCATCTGGGTAGCTTTATCCCTTCAGTTCTCGTGACTTTGCCTTTTTGTATGTTGACTAAGGCACATTTTTCTATTCCAAACTCCATCCTGATGTCCCCAAATACAATCCTTACAGTCTGGATTAGGGTATCTATTTATTTTATTATTATTATTATTATTATTATTATTATTATTATTATTATTATTTTAACTAATGAGCAAACGCTCTTATGGTACGTGTCAAAAGATAAACAGTACGCATAGATCTGTCATCTATATCATTAATTCTTTTTCTTCTTCTTCTTCTTCCTCTTCTTCTTCTTCTTCTCTTCTTCTTCTTCTTCTTATTATTATTATTATTATTATTATACTGAGCAAGATCTCTTGTGGTTCTTATCAAAAGGTAAACGGTGTGCATAGCTCTGGCACCTCAGAAGAGGATGCTATTACTTTGATAAGTGATTAGATAGAATGATATATCTTACATATCTGGACGTATTGGAAACTAGGTTCGCTTTATCAGTGTCCATGGTTCGATCCCCGGCTTTGCCTCCACCAGTCGACCCAGCCGTGAACAGCTGCATAGAATTGAATGGAAACTATTCGCACGTAAACTGGTACAAAACTAATAGGGAGCTCAAGCAGAGAGCTCGAGGTCTAGGATAAGTGTGTTCTCATACTCCTTCCCGGCTTCAGAGCTCTCTCACCGCCTCTGTTTTCCCAAGGCTTTCGTATCTTTCAAAAGGAATTCTTTCCTTCGGAAGAAAGCATCCGTTCTTTTCCCTTTTCTTTCTTTTAATTTTTGTTTATTTTACTTTTTCTTTGTATATGCGTATACTTGAAAAGTGTATAATATATATATAGTTATATATATATATATATATATATATATATATATATATATGTGTGTGATATATATATATATATATATATATATAT